>NC_134843.1:72114036-72417066 GCF_965363235.1 Mytilus galloprovincialis
CCAAATCAAATCTAATAAATGAAGGCTGTGATTAATTTTCATGAGAATAATAAATAACATGGGAACATCTTTTAAAAGATATCCGGGATGACCACATCGAGTTTAAAGAAGCACTGCATTAGTTATTGTCGTTTTATAATGTTTCACCATTCTTTTGCTTTTGTTGTTTACCCTATACGTGCATGCTGCAATTTGTGTCCAACAACCTGATAAATGAAGGTTTCATTTTTCATGTTGCCAGAATAAAAACTTAAGATTTCTATATAATATAGTATGTGTACATATTTTGGTGGGTACTCTGTACAACAAAGATATGAACAATTAACAAATCAACATCTCACACTGTTGCTTCTATTGGTACTTAGATGATTAGGATTAAAATTAAACAAAAAATGATTCCACAAATTAACCTTTTCAAATATTTGGATAAACATTGTATGTGACAAATACATGTGTAAATTAATTTATTTGTTTGTTGAAAGGTTCTTATGTTATCTGAAAGAGCTTTTATCTTTCACGTTGTTTTAAATATACGGACTATAAATAAAGCTGTATGTAAACTGGTATTGTGTATAAGCATATAAAACTTCTTGATAAATGAAACAAGGTATACCAAGCTCAGACACCAAGGGACATTCAAAATCATGAACACCATTACCAAAGGTATTAAGAGCTGTCCAGGTGTCTGAACCGTTCCCCTGACACAAACACCATTACAAAAGGTATCTAGAGCTATCCAGGTGCCTGAATCGTTCCCCTGACACAAACACCATTACAAAAGGTATCTAGAACCATCCAGGTGCCTGAATCGTTCCCCTGACACAAACACCATTACCAAAGGTATCTAGAGCCATCCAGGTGCCTGAATCGTTCCCCTGACACAAACGTCTTAAATTGTCAATCAAGTTAGACAATTAATCTTGTGTTTTTTGTTAAATGATACAAATAAATTTGAACTTGTAAACAACTGTGATGCAAATTCGAGTCGTAAATGAATTTAATAAAGTAAATCAATGTCAAACAGCAATCACAAAAAAAAAAAAAAAAAAAAAAAAACAACTTACATACCTCTAAAAATTTAAACACAAATATCCCCAAAAAACAACGATAAAGTTAGAAAGAAAAGAAACGCATTGTAAAGAACATGTCACTTTCAATGGCTGATCAAGTATGTGTATTTGTAAGTAAAATGACAGATTTCTCTTTAAATTAACCATATAAAACAGATATTTGAAAGTTAAAGGAATTTACGCTATCAAACATAGTATTTTCCTCCACAACATCACCAAAATGCACAATAATACGCGATAATAAATTAAGAATAATTCAAACAAACAAATAAATAAAAGAAGCATTAACTGACCATAACCAGCAAATAAAACAAACATTTAAAACAAGAAAATGACAGATGAAGCAGTAAAACAAAAAGAAAAGATTAAAAATAACTTTGGTCTTAAAAAATTAATAATAAAAAATGTGTAAGTGTGAACATTTATGTTTTACTTAATTTAAACTTGAATGACATTTTGGTGAGTAATATACATGTCTTTAAAAGATTTAAATAACAAATGCGGTTGTAGTAACAAAATAATATTAACACGATAATGAAAACCGGGAAGTCAGTTTATCATTTATTATTGTCAGATTAACGTTCTCTATATGACTATCAAAGTTGACATTCGATTATTGGCCTGTCAGGTGCTGACAATTGATTTACAACTAGGCATTCTATTTGTCCGTGTAGGACCTTAATAAGCTGCTGACCTCCACACTTGTATCTGACCATGTGATCAAGGCTTTCGTTTATAGCATGATCGCCTGCTGGGCTTTGGTGTTATAGTTTTGGTTAATAGCGGTATCTGTCTTGGTGACGATTACCTCATAACGTTGTGTTTGAATCTTTTTTGAAGTCGGCTTCTGACTGTGAATTGATTGATTCTTGGTTGCTTAATTCTGGATATGCAAATTATCCATGCACATTCAGCAGATGACAAAACAAATCGAACTATACGAACCTTGATACAATATAGCTTAATGATAATGCTACGATGCAAATTGTTAACAAATTTGACTGACACTTTATAAATAGGAACATTAAAGATGTCGGCTACTAATTCCGTTTCAACGCGCACAAAGTGATTTGTTTCTACTTTTAGATAGGGGTTGATTGAAGGTATATATGGAGCATAACAATTTAGAAAAAAATGTAAGAGTTTGTATCATCATTATAATCTAATTACACTAAAAATAACATAGCCATAGTATGCTTTATTCATATTCTTGTAAGGCAAATTGTAGGGTTTTTTTTGGTGTTTGTTTTTTGTATTTGCAACACTTCGGTTGTCTATGCCCCCCAGGCCAACTTCTACCAACTTCTAATATTATAAGATGTGGTATGATTGCAAATTAGACAAAATATACACTAAATACCAACGTAGGTGTGAACAACTAAATTTCCCCGTATGACTCGTGGACGTCAACATTGAGCAAAACCGACACTAGATTAAACACTTTAAAAAATTACTCGCATCCTCATGAAAAAGGTAAAAATTTAAACCAGAAACGAAGACCTGAATAATGTGACAATAAACGAAAAACAAATATGATAGCCGGCATATAACGGCATTCATTTAAGTACAGGATCCTGACTTGGAAACAAGAGCGTTAACTATAGTCATAAAATGTTGCGGAATTAAGATAGGTAAAGGTTTACCCGAACATAATTGTGTTTTACTAGCAAGTAGCGTTTTACAAAAATATTTAAAGGGTATTCTTAATATATTGTCTTGGTCAATTGAGAATTAGTATAGGATCATGAAAATACGTTTTAATATTAAGCAGTTCAGAGCCAAACTGTACAAAAATGTGTTAAACAAGCAACATTTGATGCAACTGTCATACAAGTGAGAGGTTTAGCTAGCTATAAAAACAGGTATAATTCACCATTTTCTACATAGGAAAATGTCTGTACCAAGTCAGGAATATGACCGGTGTTATCTATTCATTCGTTTGATGTAATTGAGCTTTTGATTTTGCCATTTGATAACGGACTTTCCGTATTCGATTTTCCTCGGATTTCAGTATTTTTGTGATTTTATTTTTGTCAACTCACCATCTTCATTTTGGGACTGTAAAGTTGAGTGTATCAGGATGGAGACAAGGGTCAAAATCACCGGGGAGATCGTCATCACTGAAAAAAACAAATAAAACATGTCACATTGTGTGGTTTATACTTAGCATATGTTTTTTTCATTATTACTATATTTAGAAAATAACAAATTATTTTCGTCTGATAAAAGTCCGTATTTAGAAAAGTAATGGATTTGTAAATTATATTTATGTTTTCCGATGACAATAAATTATCATGTAGTTTCTCTCTGGTTTCTGACTTTCTTTTAACTTCATCTAAATGTACATTAATAGCTTTCGTAATATTTATACTTTTTATATAGATACTGTTTAGAGATGGTTATCATTCATTCAAAGTTCTACATACCATGATTTTATATTTAGAACATTTTATCAGCTGTTTATGACTAAAAATAACTGCATTAGATATAAAAAAGATTTAAGAAATTCATTAATTTCCCAAATATACAAAATTTGTTTTCTTAAAGTTGAGCACCTATAAATAATACAGATGTCCTTTTGGGTGACGTGCAAAACTTTGTAACACAATGTATCGTTCTTAACTTTTAGGTATAATAACTCTTGAAAGCAACTCAAGTTTTACATATAACATATCTCATTTTGGATAGATGTGGGTATTTTTTTTATTTTCATGTTAAGCAGGTGTACATTAAGTCTTTAAAAACGATACCCTCTAGGGTAGTGGTGCTCCACAATTTATGGAGGAATATAAATATGAAACTGAACTTTGGCATTCCTTAATGATAAACTAGGCTGTTAGACAAATGAGCTTTTGTGTGGCATCATTTATTTAATATTTTTTGAACGAATTATAATAACAAAGACATACGTTATACAATGGCAAATCCTTTGTCTCAACGGTGTGTATTTAACGCATGCGAACAAAAACAGATCGGATTATAAAACGCAAATTAGTACAACATAAGAGTAGTATATCTAGATGAAGGACTCCTTTTTTCAACACGACTACATTTTAAACTCGAAAATAACGCTAAATTCCGCGAACCTGAATCGCTTTTCTTGATATGCCTTCATTAATAACGCCCAAACCCAATCGTTTGTTAGTAAGAACCTGTATGCATAAAACCACTTTTAAGTTAAAAAAATAACTAACTTATCGTAGGATAGGTAGGAAAAATCGTCCGTTCGGAACAAATCTTCACTTGAGCAGCTTAGTGGGCCTTGATACATGTATGTAGAATTATGTTGATATGTTGGAAGCTAAATGATGAAAAGTGAACTTTCAGCTAAGGTCAACTATGCTTGGAGGAGTTTGGACTTTTGATAAAGTTGTTCTATTCCGAAGTCGACCAATACTGAGTACTCCAATCACGGGACACCAGATGATATGACGGTCATGCATAATGAACAGATCAACTTTCGATCATAGAAATTGACGTTTACAAATTATGTTGTCAAACTATGTCAGTATATATTAATGAAGTCATGAAAACATCGTAAATCAAATATGTAGACAAACCGCACATAAAGTTCTATCTTTATCTATAAAACAGATGCAATTTGCATAAATATGTGTCAATACATATATTTGATATTGATAAATGTAACCTCTTTATGCAACACAAATCAATTTTAAAACTGACATTTTTAGTTTAAAACAATAAGACAATTGTGTCGTTCTAATTTATCGTGTCAGTGATTGCTAAGTTCACCTGAGCCAAATAGTTTAGAATGTAACAAGAGATATGTTACATGTACATGGCCCGTATGCATACAAATATCTAAGTTACGATTTGTTCCGATAGGACGGATTTTTCTACGATAACGATAAATAAGTTCTACCGTAACGAATGAATTTCTAAACCTAAGTTGTTTTATGCATACGGGCACTACTTTTTTTTTTTTTTATCTAAATCAACTTGATGGACGATTCCCCCTACTTTCTCTTTCATGTATGTTTGGTATGCTTATTTCGTCAATGAAAATGATCGAAGGGTATTCTTTCCGCATACATGTATGTCTAACGAAAAAAGTAGAATTTTCTAAATCAGAACTTTACACGAGATATAATTATTGTTTGCCGTGGGAACTTTGTACAACAGAAATTAAATGTGTCCACATTGTCAGATAGAAAGGCTAATCTAATACTATTCAATTGGTTTTTTTTTATCATTGACATATATTTTAAGGAAAGCAACAAATTGACCGAAAACAAGTACATTGTTACACAAAAGGGGTGCCGTGCGACCTATCGAGGTCTTACCATATGGCATTTTAGCTCTTTAACCTCAAAAGTAAATACAATAACACGTATAATAATTTCTTAAATCTACAATATTAACAAGAGTGCACACGCTGAAATGTCTCGCCTTCTATACTAATCACTGATATTATGTTGATAGTCCTTAGTATAAAGCTAAGCTTTATAACAACTGACACATAAACTTAACATTAACCAAGATAACTAAACATAGACCAATGAACCTTGAAAATGAGGTCAAGGTCAGATGAACCATGCCAGGCAGACATGTACAGCTAACAATGCTTCTATACAACATATATAGTTGACTTATTACTTATATAGTTTAAGAAAAATAGACCAAAACACAAAAACTTAACACTGTGCAATGAACCGTGAAAATGAGGTCACGATCAAATAAAACCTGTGCGACTGACATAAAGATCATAAAATATTTCCATACACCAAATATAGTTGACCTATGGCATATAGTATTAGATAAAAACTTTGACCACTGAACCATGAAAATGAGGTCAAGGTCACATGACATCTGCCCGCTAGACATGTACACCTTACAATAGTTCCATACAACAAATATAGTAGACCTATTGCATATAGTATGAGAAAAACAGACCAAAACACAAAAATTTAACTTTGACCACTGAACCATGAAAATGTGGTCAAGGTCACATGACATCTGCCCGCTAGACATGTACACCTTACAATCGTTCCATACAACAAATATAGTAGACCTATTGCATATAGTATGAGAAAAACAGACCAAAACACAAAAATTTAACTATGACCACTGAACCATGAAAATGAGGTCAAGGTCACATGACATCTGCCCGCTAGACATGTACACCTTACAATCGTTCCATACAACAAATATAGTAGACCTATTGCATATAGTATGAGAAAAACAGACCAAAACACAAAAATTTAACTTTGACCACTGAACCATGAAAATGAGGTCAAGGTCACATGACATCTGCCCGCTAGACATGTACACCTTACAATCGTTCCATACAACAAATATAGTAGACCTATTGCATATAGTATGAGAAAAACAGACCAAAACACAAAAATTTAACTATAACCACTGAACCATGAAAATGAGGTCAAGGTCAGATGACACCTGCCAGTTGGACATGTACACCTTACAGTCCTTCCATACACTGAATATACTAGCCCTATTGCTTATAGTATCTGAGATATGGACTTGACCACCAAAACTTAACCTTGTTCACTGATCCATGAAATGAGGTCGAGGTCAAGTGAAAACTGTCTGACAGACATGAGAACCTTGCAAGGTACGCACATATCAAATATAGTTATCCTATTACTTATAATAAGAGAGAATTCAACATTACAAAAAATTTGAACTTTTTTTTCAAGTGGTCACTGAACCATGAAAATGAGGTCAAGGACATTGGACATGTGACTGACGGAAACTTTGTAACATGAGGCATCTATATACAAAGTATGAAGCATCCAGGTCTTCCACCTTCTAAAATATAAAGCTTTTAAGAAGTTAGCTAACGCCGCCGCCGCCGTAGCCGCCGCCGGATCACTATCCCAATGTCGAGCTTTCTGCAACAAAAGTTGCAGGCTCGACAAAAAAGTAAATACCATGTATTAGCTTCAATATAATTTGAATCAAAAAGAAATAGTATGACAACTTAAGTCTTCAATCTTTGATATATGTATACGAGTCTAAATTATATACTGATAAACTGCTGTAAACACAAAGGTACACAGAAGAACATAGACATTATACAATATTACAAAACGTAAATTAAAATCTAAAAACTTACATACTCTGAGTGTGAGCGTGCACTAGAATATTTAAATTAGTTTTTGTTCGTTATCCATCTACACACTATAATTATTATTTTCTTAGAGTAAAATTAGATTACTTCAATTTTAAAGTTGTTTTTCGTTTGTGTGCTTTTAACAATATACCATGAGTTCATGGTTTGCCAAAAATATCAGAATTCACTGCCAATTTTCGATAAACAGGCAAGTAGTATGCAGAATATAGTTCAACGATGTCAAGCTAATATAACAAAAATATACTTACTTAACAAAATGTATACTATGATCGTTTTTAAATTTGATTTCGTTTTTATATTTGATTTCTGCGTTTTTTCATAACCCAAATATAATGAACTCACTGCTTCAACACGCAATAAAAAAAAAAAAAAAATAAACATACAATTAGCCTGGTTTGTGATGGAACAGTTTTTTTTAAATGACTTGCAATACACTGATTTCATCAGAATTGATACATTTATCACGTGTTGAAGTAATTCATTTTCGATGCAAAAAATAAAGCTAACTTGTCATAATTTATCAATCGTTGTTTACAATTTACATTCGAACAAATCTTTTTCGTCATTAAATTATTTATTATGATTTAGCATCGTTGATGCAGACAATAATTAACCTCATATATTACAGAGCTTAGTGGGTAACCTTGTACTATCGCTTTCTTTATGTTAAATTATTTGTATGCAGAGAGTTGTACAAAAATGCTTTTCTTTATGTTAAATGTTAAATTATTTGCATGTATAGAGTTTAGTTGGCAACCGTGTACAAACATTTTTGGTTTTACAATAATTTACAACAATGAAACATATTCAACTAACCGATATGGTACATTAAAGTTTACTATAATTTTAGTATTCTCTTTAACGAAGATCACGTCATTGGCATTTTTTTTTATTTTAACAATTTTATCAAAAGAAATCGCGAACTTGTAAGTGTAACTCAAAATATAAGCAATCTGCGCCTTTTTTTGTACGTAGGTACATGTGCTATTTATAATTAGGTCATATTGTTCGATTTAAGGTTTATGCTAATTTAAAACAAATATGTTTCTTTTGTGATACATAACATCTTTGATAAATGTATTTCTTAATTTGAATTTTTTCGTTGAATGATAAGATTTTTTACTCTAACCTCAACCACAATCATTAATTTTTTACGTCTTAAAAAAACTTACTTTTGATTTATATCGATGCACAGAGTATTTGTGATATTACATCTTTGTTTAACTAATCGTATTTGGAACACACACATATAGGTCATTATTACAACACGGATATATGTTCACATGGTGAAAACATATGTTCATTAGTGCAAAATATCGTCCGATGGTCATCTGACAAACTGATGTTTATTATTACGGGAAAGTATAAACCATCAATTTGCATATGATACAAAATTAAATTATGTACATCAACATAATTCCGTTATCAATTTACCAATTGCAGAATATACACTAAAAGCCAATTTGAATCGTGAAAATCAAAAAAATGACTAAGAAAAAAATATATGATTTCGAAGTAGACACATAATACATTTTCATTTATAAACACCTTTTTACTTGTTGAATTAGACTGAAATTTTCTAACAAGAACAGAGACAGAAGAAAGGGGCATCGCGTATAGTAATGGAGGCTGGTACATATTGTACCATAAACTTTAACTATAAGACTTTAACACCAATAGAAAATGTTGCAACAAACAGTTCTGACTAATCTGAGCAAAAATAATTCATGATTCATGATTTATTTTTTATGAAGTTTACTGCTCTGACCACAGGAAAACTGAAGGCTTCCCTCTGATTTTCAATTCTACATGGTCGTTAATTAAACAAATCGAGTGAGTTAAAGGATTTATTCAATATTAACAATTGCTGTGGTAGTGCTTCATCTATTTGATTATTTTTTTTAATTTTCATTTTTTTTTTACGCTTTTTTTGGTATGTTCGGATTTTGCTTCGCAGTAGTCAGGCAAACTATGAGTTACATTTAAATGTATCGAGTGGTCAAAATATACTGTGAAGGTGAAATATATTTTACAAATGAAAACATTGTACATCGTCAAACTCGTACGAAGTATGAAAGTGGAAATCTATCAAAATGAACCATTATTTAAGATTTATAAAACTGTATTTAATTGAATTTAAGACAAGTTCATATTATAAAACTTTGCTAATTTGGAATCTTTGGATTTTGAGTTAAGATATATTATTATAACTTGCAGGGAAAATGAATGACCGAAAACTAGAGGAAAAGTTCACATTTGCAGCTACTCATTAATTGAAAAAAAATCAACTAGTCATCTTGTTCCTGAAACATAAAGCATCTTTCAAGTCTTTTGGTAATTCATTATTTCACTTTTTGTGTAATATGTATGACCGTATGAACTAATATGATAAATTCTTTCCTGTTCTCATTAATTATAAGTATTACATACATAGTATATATTCACATGATAACGCATTATTTATATAGGTAAAGCGTAAATTTTGACAACTATATATATCTGTATGAAAATTATATGAAGTATTGCATTTTATTTTTACATCTGTTAATGTCTTGAGCTATAGATATACTGTGTATATGAAAAATAAAATGATGTGGTATGATCGTCAAAAAGACAAGAGATCAGATGACAATGACATAGAAGTTTACAACTGTAGGTCACCGTACGGTCTTCAATAATGAGAAAAATCTATACCGAATATTCAGCTATGAATTTATGTAGTCCCAAATTGAATTAATTCAGAGTCAGGGTCATTTTCCCTCACTATCACTCGTATATTCAAAACCAAAACCCCAAAACTAATGGATTTGTAACGATGAAAAGGAAAAACAATCATACTTTCAAGATTGCTCAACCATTTAATTACAATTTGAAAAAAAAATCGTCATCATATTTTTATTGGCAAAATCTGATGAAGACACATTCTGTGATACTATGAAATTAAGATAAATTTGATAGACTTTTATGAATTTGTATTTGTAGAAAACCAAAAAAAGACGGAAACTGAGTCTACCTGTTCCAGATGCTGTCTGTCATTATAGTTTAACAAGCAATCAGACACATACTGTGGATGATATAAGGGGTTCAAATGCGTAACGAGATGTACTCCTAAAAATCAAAGAATTATATGACCAAATTGGAAAAGTCTCTCAGTCTTATGTTAATTTAACAGTATCACAATGTTATAACCTAGTCATCTACGAAATAGGAAATATTATTGTGCTGCACAATAATATCTCCTGTTTCGCAGATGACAAGGTTGCTCAACAGAAGGCATCGTTTATAAAAGGAAAAGTTGTGATACGGCCCCATCCACTATCTATCATTTTATGCATAAAAGATATAGCCACATTATATGCAAAAATCTGCATGTAACCTGCATGTAACAGTACAACAAAGTTATGACTTTAATCTTTTTTTAGATAATGAAACCTTTTAAACAATGGTTAACTTTAGTCCATAAATATCAGTGACTCATCCTTACAAAACAACCTTTTATGCGTCGGTTTTCATATCCCTTTAAATTAAACACATTAAAAAAACGCTGCAAATAATAAAAAGACCACCAGCAGATATACTGGAATTTCGCATTTCAAAAGAGCATCACCTGTTAAAAAGTGTTTGGCGTTAATATTCAATGTCCAAATTTGTTTTAGATCTAGATCATATAAACCTTTGGTATGCATTTCATAAAATTTCGATGGAAAATGTAGGCGCTAACACCTTTCCATTGAATGTAGGATTGTATGTTATTTACATTTCAAATGGAATTACTCCCCAAACAAATTCAACCGCCAATGATAATGATTATAGTATTTTAGCTAGATATTGCTGGGACTAATTTTTGATAAAAACTTTCACAAAAGACTGAAGATAAACGAGTGCGTGACAGCCGCAGTACTGCCGTGTATGAATATGATTAACATGTCTAAAAGGCATAACTTTTGCATAGTCGATTAACCCGGATTTTCGAACTCATCCAAGATATTATTAATACCTACATTGACACAAATTGAATTGCACTCGGATGATAAAATGTAGGCAAAAGAGGCATTATGTTTGCTTCGTAACATTTTCAAAGATATGATACTTTTGTAAAAAAAAAAATCAGTCGTTAGCCTTTAGTGCAAATTCATTTTAATCTAGTAGATAAATGTTGACTTGAAAGCGCTTATAATGCATTTTACGCATATAATGTACATTGATTTTCAAAAACTCCATAACAAGTGATCGATACTGATTTTGGAAACCGATACATGTACATGCATGTCGAATGGACGGACATCAACATTTCCAAATCCTCGCTGTACCCCCTCGTTGAGTGACAATGATCTGTTCCGTAAGTCAAAACAGCTACATGTATATTCAATTCTTCCAAGTTTAATTTTGACTGCAACATAAGTTCCGAATCAATGAAAAAAAATAAAATATTCAAAAGTTTGTACATATCTACATTTCTGTGTGGTCTTTACAGTGGGAATATTATAGACGAAATTAATAAAGAAATATTTTTTTTTAGCTTGAGTAGATGATAATTAGCTAACGATGGCATTTATTGAAATACACATGTGAAATGTATTATTTTTATGATACCTTTTTTTATGAAATAATTTACATGATCAAAGACACTATGGACGGTGTTTCCCATAATCGTTTTATTGCCTTACTACAAATTATTTCATTTTTTGCATGAACTTGTATGATTGCCAATGAAACAACTATCCACCAAAGTTCAAAGTAAGCATTTATAGCAACCGAACGGCCTTTAACAATGAGAAACCCATACCGTGTAGACAGCTATAAAATCATGCTACGTAAATTAAAGAATACGAAAACATTAACGGCCTATACTTACTTTTTCTTGGAAAGATCTCTCGCGAATATATACAGATACAATGATATATACATATCGGGCGATTGTCTACTGTAACAAACGTTGCGTCATAAAAGATTAAAGGGTCATGTAGTTACACGTTACAATATTTAAAAAAATGATTCCTTTATGCATTTCAGAATTTTACCATAATTGTTTATAAATATCACTGTTTATATGATGGCTTACAAAGGATATAAAATAGAATTCTTATTAAGTACTATTGATTATTAATGCAATATTAAAATGAAAGTCTTTCGAAGGATGATATCTTGATTCGAAAACAATTTTACGAAATAAACACATATAGTTAAAAATTGTTATCAGTACACAATGTTTCCCAGTAGTAGTAAGTAAAAATGTAATTAATGTACTTACTTGACTTGGTCTTATTTTCGTTTGTGACCAAATTTCATGACTATTCGTTAAAGAAACTGCAAGTATTAACGATTTCAACTTTAAAACACTAAAGCCTTGTCCATTATCAAGTGTGCGGTAGATGATTTTTTTTTTCTGCTTGTTAGCTACGTCCGGTACAACAGATAGTTTCAATTTGTCATGTTAAAAAATACCATAATATACAAGAAACGATCCGTCACCGTTGTACTTTTCTCTTGTTATGTGTCCAAAGTTCATAAACGGTGAAATTGGCAATATATCTTGTACATAAACAGTTAATAGTATCCTGGATTTATTTTCTTAAAATAAAACAAAACATGACAAGTCAGACTCGTTAAACGTCCGAAAATGTTGTTTACAAACTCAATGATACAGTCCCGGAATAAAAACATAGAGTTATATAAAATGTAAACATTGAATAATGTTTGTATTTGTTTTATTCTTTCTCTCCAGTATAGATGTTATCTGGAACGATGGTAAGAGGAAAGGAATGAGGAAACGTCTGAAGCTTATAAATTATATTCAGTATTACTAATTATTTCTATTTGTGGACACTGTGTCCTAATTGTTACGTAACATGCTAAGTCAGGTAAATTAGATATATGGACTAAATCTAATGACAACTTTCAATTTATGTTCCTGGTGATTTTTCTTTTTTTTTTAATCATTAAGCTAACTTAGTTATTATATAAAATGTCATTTGAAATCAGACTTTTCATCATACTATCAGTATAAGAGAGTGTTTTGATAACGACCGAATGATAATTTCTAGAAGGCGTTTTTTAATCATCAGCGAAGCTGGCTGTCTCATTTTCATATATACCTTTTATGCATTACAAATTTAAATTAGTTAATATTAATATCCGAGTTGACTTTGAGAGACGGAAAGGGTAAACGTTCAGCCAACCGCTTAAAATTTTATATCGTGTTTAATTTTATTCCGTTGATTATCCATTAACATGGCAATAATTTCAAGCTATTTTATGGTATATAATATCAATTTTAAGTCGTATAATAGCCATTTTAAGTCTGATGATAGTCATGTAAGTCTTATAATACAAATCTTAAATCTATAATTTCATAACCCTGCAATGCGCAAA
This sequence comes from Mytilus galloprovincialis, assembly GCF_965363235.1. Classification (NCBI taxonomy): domain Eukaryota; kingdom Metazoa; phylum Mollusca; class Bivalvia; order Mytilida; family Mytilidae; genus Mytilus; species Mytilus galloprovincialis. The sequence goes on from NC_134843.1 coordinate 72,127,594, forward strand.
AAATTCTAGGTATATGTGACAACAAACTACCTAATTTCATACGGAACATCAAAATCTGGTGCATATCTACAATTATTATAGTCTATTGGGATGTCAGAACACTAAGCCAATTTTATCCCCTTTAGTCTATTATTACACAATGTTTCCCAGTAGTAGTAAGTAAAAATGTAATTAATGTACTTACTTGACTTGGTCTTATTTTCGTTTGTGACCAAATTTCATGACTATTCGTTAAAGAAACTGCAAGTATTAACGATTTCAACTTTAAAACACTAAAGCCTTGTCCATTATCAAGTGTGCGGTAGATGATTTTTTTTCTGCTTGTTAGCTGAAACTGATATTATCAAGATGCTTGATTTCTTGATTGACAACATATTTGTTACGTTCGGAGGACGTGTTTTTCAACAGACTGTCGGCATTCCAATGGGAACAAACTGTGCCCCTCTACTCGCCGACTTGTTTCTTTATTATTATGAGGCTGACTTCATGCAGGAACTTCTTAGGAAGAAAGATAAGAAGTTAGCAATATCCTTTAACTCTACTTTCCGCTATATAGATGATGTTCTTTCACTAAACAATTCAAAATTTGGTGACTATGTGGAACGCATCTATCCAATCGAACTAGAGATAAAGGATACTACAGATACAGTTAAGTCGGCTTCATATCTTGACTTACATCTAGAAATTGACAATGAGGGTCGGTTGAAAACAAAACTTTACGACAAAAGAGATGATTTCAGCTTTCCAATTGTGAACTTTCCATTTCTAAGTAGCAACATTCCAGCAGCACCTGCATACGGGGTATATATCTCCCAATTGATACGATATTCCCGTGCTTGCATTTCCTATCATGATTTTCTTGATAGAGGTTTGCTGCTCACAAGGAAGCTATTAAACCAAGAGTTCCAAATGGTGAAGTTGAAATCATCCCTTCGTATATTTTACGGACGCCATCACGAGTTGGTTGACCGTTATGGAATAACCGTTTCACAAATGATATCGGATATGTTCCTTACGTCGTAACTACAATCCCCTTCCCTTTCATGAATATGACCTACCGAATTAGACTATTTACCGGATTTGTAATCACTTAAGCAACACGACGGGTGCCACATGTGGAGCAGGATCTGCTTACCCTTCCGGAGCACCTGAGATCACCCCTGGTTTTTGGTGGGGTTCGTGTTGTTTGTTCTTTAGTTTTCTATGTTGTGTCGTGTGTACTATTGTTTTTTCTGTTTGTCTTTTTTATTTTTAGCCATGGCGTTGTCAGTTTGTTTTAGATTTATGAGTTTGACTGTCCCTTTGGTATCTTTCGTCCCTCTTTTAAGAAGTCAGACCACTAAACCAATATCTCTTTGATCTTTTAAACGTTTTTTTTTTTTTAACTTTTCACAGCTTTCTAAATTATTCGTAGAAAACAGGCATATCTTTCTACATGACAATTTTCAACCAATGTTTTTGTGATGAAATTTCAACATTCAGAATACAACTACTACTAGAAAAAAAAATCGTTTTTTGCGAAAATCGTTGTTAAGTATACTATGAAGCGCATTAATCCTCAATTTTAATAAAAACTTATGTAGGCTCAAGTTTTTTCGTGGGCACCAATTTTCGTGGATTAAGGAAAACTATCATGTTCGTTGACATTTAATTTCATGGTTTTGCCGAAGACTGCATTAGAGCATATAGGAAATTTGTCATTCGTTACTTTTAATTTCATGTTTCACCTAAACAAACGAAATCCACGAAAATTTGTATCCAACTAAAAATAAGAATATCACAGTAATTGACAAGTAAATTTTGGCTCAAAATTGTTATGGTCTTTCACAAAAAGTTTCATTTATGCAAACTTGCTGGTTAGTGTAAATAAAATTAACAATGACATCAAAACTTGTCTGTGTTTGTCAGGAAATGGCTACTTCTACGTATATATGTTCTAAATTGGAGTGAGTGAAATGGTGGTCCGACACCTTTGCCATTTTCCGATTTGGTCCTGATATTACAGATGCAAGTGATTTATTGGCGTTTCAACCTATTGCTATTGACAAATAACTGTTAATATCAAAAACTGTTAGCTTAACAAAGAATTCATTGTAATTAAAAGGATTTTCTTTGCACAGATATTTTTTTCTTTGGGAAGCAACTTGTATGCCATGGTCAATGACAGATTGACAAATAGTCTATTAGACTTTCTGCTTTGATGTTCCGGGCAGTGCCTTGGTTTAGATTCGCAATCGGGTGTGTTTGAATGATTAGGAAAACACGAAGTGGTATTTGTAAAGCGGTCTATCATATTTAACCTTTATAACATTAGTTGTTTTTTTTTCTTGATAAATTATTTTCTCGTGACATTGCAATAAAAATCCACCATCTGATCAAAGTATACATTGCTTAGGTTATTTACCTTTTAGAGAAACTACTGACTTTCATTATGTTCTACATCTGGACAAAAATCGTAGTTTTTGTGTAACAATCATTTAAAAAATGTTTCACAAGTATATCATATATTTTGAAAGGGTACATGAATGAAAATATCAGCCAAATAGTATAAATTAACATAAATACACCGTCTGACAGAAGCTGAACTTATGAAGCAAACGTTTAACTCCAATCTTTTCTTCTTCAAAACTTAACACCATAAGGTATGTATATTATATTCTTGACCAGATGTTTTTTTTTTTAATTTGAGGATCGGAATATTTTTTTTTTTAGTAAAAAAACATAACCAACCACCCCGTCCCCTCCCCTCCCCTTCTGAAGTTAAATGGTCGTTCTTTACAGATAGGGTAACAAAAAACTCTACAGTTTCGTCAAGATAAAAAGTTATACGACAGGGTTCGTAAAATAATGCATCCATACACATTGTCAAACGGGATATCAATTTGACCAAGAATAAGAAAAACATTTTTCAAACTTACAAAAGACTGTCGTTTCTTCTTCCGAAATGAAAAGTTACAAACTACGTATATGAAGTCTTCATTCAAAATAAATTTCTGAAAGGTTGATCTCCTGTTAGTGTTCCTTTCTAATTGTCCCTGGGTTAAGTCCAGTGTAAATTATAACCTTCCGAAACAATGGAAAACTTGTCACTGATCCCGCAATTGTGACTGAGTAGTGATCTCACACAATAAACTATTAATCTCAGATCACTTTGATATAATATGTACAAATTTGCTCATTTATTTAACTCGAACATGTAATTTGATCAATTCAAATCAAAGCATTAAATATAAACTCACTTGCTATTCTCTATGAATTTTTAATTTTAAAACATCTAAATTTGAGTCATGTCTTTTTTATATAATTTTTGTATAAATAATCAATAATATATACGCATGAAATTTATTCAAATTATAAACTTTTAAAACTCCTCTTGAAATATGATTTTTAAAAGTGCTGACAACGATTTCATTGTGCGTAGTTTAAAAAAAAAATGTTGTTCTTGTTTTTAGCTGACGTTTTTCAACTTTCCAGGAACACAGTTTTGGACATGTCCCAAGTAATCTTGCTTCATGCTGTTGTATATTGTGAGGAAGTAGTCTATTTAAGTTAGCTACGGAAGTCTTGGAATTATAGAAACTTTTTATGAATTAATTAGGCTTTAGTTGTCACCTTTTACTACAGTACTTGAAATTTCCTTTTTAATGGAAACGTTTTTTTCTCTTACAAATTTTAAAAAAAGAGTAGAAAATACCTGGGTGTCTATCAAAAACTACAAGGCGAAAACAGGATTGATAAATATCATGACAACAAATAATCGAAAAGACACAAGACAGTCCATAAAACACCTCACAAAACTAAAACAACAGGAGTCCAACTAGAATGGAAAAATGTTCGGCATCCGTTCGACAGCTGTTATACATCTGTCGTTTTGTCGTAGCCATTAAGAAATACTTTGATAGCAGCAAAAAAAAAAAAAAAATAAAAAAAAAAAAAAAAAAATAAAAAAAAAATAACTAAATATAAAAAAAAAAAAAAAAAAAAAAGAACAGCACAAAAAAGAACAACAGCCACGAAATTAAAGAACAAAAAAGCTTTCAGTAAGCGTATTGATATTTGCTTTTGCAGAAAACATCACAATATTTTAAAACATTAAATTATGGCTGATGTTTTAAGGCATAAACGAACGACTTTCAGTATGGTATTAAAGCATCTTGGTTGTACATTTTGTAGTTGCTTTTGTAAGATTGAAATCAAATCAAACCCCATTCTTGGAAGTCTTGGATAAAAATTTATAGATAAGATTTAGCTATATATGAATTTATTGAACACCGAAAGAAAACAAACGAGTCATGCATTGCCCAAGACGTCGATGATAATAGGTCCTTTTATTGTAAAAAAAAAAAAACAATAATGATTAGAATTTTCTTTGTATTCGAGGAAACACTGCAGACATATGGAAATGAGATCAAGAAATTGAATATTGATTGTGGTAGGTACGTGTACAAAATACCTTTGATCCATACGAGAAATTGTATTTTAATGCTACTAATTAAAACCTCTCCGTGGTGGAATCTATATTGGAATGAACATACTTGTTACAAATCTTGAAATTGTAACTAGATAAGAGAAATTGAATATCAATGTTGTTAAAAGCACATTATCACCATCCCATAAGTCTGGGTCGTTTATTACAGAAATGGAACATTAATGCTTTTAAGCACATCATCATCATCACATATGTTAGGGTCGTTTATAAGGAGAAATTATATTATAATACCATTAAAAAACTCATCATAAGATACCAGACTTTAAATTTTGTAAGCCAGCTCCGCGTTTTGTCTACAAAAGACTCATCACTGACGCTCGAATCAAAAAAGTTAAATGAGGATCCAAAATTCAGACAAAATTATAAGGAATAAGATATTTTAGGAGCTACCATTTGAGTTTTAAAGGGGGAGGGTTAGGACCAAATAGATTGAATAATAAAGGACAGAGATTATAACTACAGAATAAATAAATGACAAAATTGTTCATCCTAGCCCTCCTTAAAATCAAATGGTAGTTCTCTTATTTAGGGTTTATCTATTGTGAGTAAATGAAATGTTAGGTACTAAAAAAAAACTAGATAAAAGTAATGTTGATTCCTACCTGTTGTATGAATGCTGTCAAATGATTTCTTGAGATTGTATAAATACACGAATAAATAAAAAATAGATGACAAACACTAACATAGGAGGGAAGTGCAATAAAACAAGGTGTTTTATGTACGAAGTTATTTAACTCGTTGAAAAATTCTAACAAAAATATTTTAAGGAAATGCCACCAAGGATATTTTAACCGCGGAAGTTTCTCATCATTGTTCATTGTATTGTCGTAACATTTGGGTTATGATTAGGGGAACAAACAAAACAATAGCAGTACATACATTTTGTTAATATATCAATACTTATAGAATAACTTATTTGGAGTGATCAAAATTATGCAAATATATTCTTTCTCCCCACGATGTATCAAATACTAAGACAATCAATATATAATGTAAAACTTTTTCCGAGAAATCATACATAATTAATAATAAATAAACTGATTACGCACCTAATTTTCACCAAAACAAGTCCGACAAATGCAAATCTCAATACTTCATATGATTATGATACAATACATTCATACATCTATATATATATATTCTTTGGTCGCCATTTTATCGGGGATCTGGTATATTTATATATTTCAATGCACACACAAATGGACTAAATGCTGACATTAATTATAATTTATGGTAGATTCTTAAGTTATTATTGCCATATCTAACAATTGCACTAAAATAATTTAATATTCATGAATTCTTCGATTTTTATATAATTTTTAAAAATAATCCAATTGACGGCAAATGAACTGAATTCATTAAAACTCACATACATTATTTTTTTTTGCGTATTTGATTTAATACTTTGTAATTCGATGTGACGCACAATACGGGGGTGTCTGTAATCAAAAATGTATTGCATTAAACTGCTCATGAATAGTTTTTGCGTATATTGCACTTATTTTTCATTATCAATGGAAAAATCGACAAATTTCTAAAAGCCTAAATTGAACATGACTTCACCACTATGTTTTGTTAAACTTATTGTATGAAATACAAACTTATTGTATGAAATACAATTCTATTTTTTTTGAAATTGATATTGTGCAAATCATAAACAATTTTGCATAAAAAGAATTAAACTCCCGGCATATCCCCCCTTTTTTTAAGTTAAATGGTCGTTCTCAAATTGTTTCCAACTACAGAATGCATTCCTTTTTGTGCCCCGATCGCAGCTGGGTTTGTATAATGTTTCAGCCTTGTTCGTCTGTCACGGAATTGTTTTCAATTCTCTAACGTTGGTGACACTCTACCAAATTTTATAACACTGATACACAATATTTATAAACACAAAACACCGATCTTGTTTGGATGGCGTCATTTTAACCGCCCTTGAGTTACATGTATGCCTTTTTAAAATTGAAATTTATTGTTGAATTTTTCGTTTCAGAATACCTTATCTAGCTTAAGTTTTCCTCAACCAAATGTTATGAAAATTACACACAATACTTTTTACCACCAAACCAGGACCAGCTCAATTTGGGTGGCGCCACTTTTACCATTCTTGAATTGTGTCCCATTTTAACGTTATATGCAAGCGGGGTTATGATCTGTGTCCCTTGGACAAATTCTCCATTTTTGATTAATATTCTGAAGATGTACAAAGCGCTCTGATATATATATATATATGTTTTAATGTCAAAATATTCTAGATTTATAGTCTTAAAAAACCACAATCATACAGATAGTTACAATAACAATTGTCAAGAACAAAAATGTTGATAGAAATAAACCAGTTTTCTACGGAACCCCGTAAGTGCCAAAGATGAAATTAAAATATTTGTATACGCGACTTTAAATCTTGTGCGCACAACTTTTAAACTTGTGCGCACAACTTTTAATCTTGTGCGCACAACTTTAAATCTTGTGCGCACAACTTTTAATCTTGTGCGCACAACTTTAAATCTTGTGCGCACAACTTTTTTAAACTTGTGCGCACAATTTTTAATCTTGTGCGCACAACTTTAAATCTTGTACGCACAACTTTTTTGAACTATATATATGTTAGGGTTACGATTGCATGATTACCAGAGCGTTTTGAGGCTTATTTACTGATCACAATGTGTCGTTTTAAATGATTATTTAGTTGCGTTATTTCATTGGTATGATATGATTTCATTACTGAAGGGAATGGTTTAATGACTACACAATATAAAATTTCATTTGTATGGGATTACCAAAGCACAACAATGAGTTTACTTTCATCCCACCCCCTAAACAATGACTCGATATATCTACATTTGTGTAGAGGAGAAGGGGCGATAAGGATCAACTTTGTTACAAACATATAAACATAGTACCATCAAAGTATAAAACACATGCTCACAACAACTAGATATTTTATCATGTTACATTGTCGTTATAACTCCCTAATACACATTTCTTCTTAATATGAAGTTGTGTTTGTTGTGCACTCGATGTTTACCAGATCTAGATATTTTCATCGATGAAATAAAAGCAGGCAAACATTGACTTAGTATCGGATAGATCCATATTTTCTCCAATTAGATATAAAGAAGGTGATGTATGGTTGCCAATGAGAAAACATGACCTTGTGCAAGACCTATATATTTTACATTTGCTTCATTTAAGATATGACTGCATTATCTTTGTTAATTCTAATTTCTAGAGAATATTTTTAAAGAGTTTGTATATTGATCACATTTCTAAGCTTTGTCGTCATAAATGCTGGTACCCAAAGATCACTGGGCATTGATTATCAAACATGACAGGGGATTATTGATTTCACTAGCTCACATGGTCCTTCTGATAACAGCTTAACTATTCGAATTAGCTACTGTAACAATGCAAGACAATGCAGTATATGTATATCCTTATGATTTATTCACAAAATAATACACGTAAAAGTCAGGTCCATCATTGCTTGAGTATTAGCAAATAAAAGCAAGTTTATAGACATATATGACTTATAGTTTTGTGGACAGTTTAAACAGTCACACGTTCAAGTCTACTATAAACATTGTGCGTTCAAATTTAAAGGTGTTTTAAACAATTGTGCGCACAAGTTTAAAAAAGTTATGCGCACAAGTTTTTAAAGTTGTGCGCACAAGATTACAAAAGTTGTGTGCACAAGAAAAAAATTTGTGCGCACTAGTTTTAAAGTTGTGTGCACAAGATTAAAAAAGTTGTGCGAACAAGTAAAAAAAAGTTGTGCGCACAAGTAAAAAAAAGTTGTGCGCACAAGCTTACAATAGTTGTGCACACAAGATTTAAAGTTGTGCGCACAAGTTTAAAAGTTGTGTGCACAAGATTAAAAAAGTTGTGCGCACAAGATTAAAAAAGTTGTGCGCACAGGTTAAAAAAGAATGTGCGCACATTTTTTAAAAAGTTGTGCGCTCAAGATTTAAAGTTGTGCGCACAAGTTAAAAAGTTGAGCGCTCAAGATTTAAAGTTGTGTGCACAAAATTTAAAGTCGAGCGCACAAATATTTTTAATTTCATCTTTGGCACTTAAGGGGCTCCGTTGTTTTCTGATTTGTATTGTTCATAATTTTTATGTCGGGGCCTTTTCAAGCCAACTATACGTTAAGGAGTTTCCTAATTATTGAAGGTCTGTAATTGTTTTCATTCATTTTATTCGAACTTTGGTGGATATTTGTTTCATTCGCGTTTATACCACATCTCCTTATTTTTATACTAACTATTGACACTTTTGAGTAGACTTAGGTATAAAATAGCATACCAAAAATCCATCATCAGTACAAATTATCTTCAAAGTTGCAAGTTAAAATTTGTAAGATGTGACAAACAGTAATAGACACAAATGAACGTTGCCTTTTCTGGCATTGGAGAAACAGCATTATCAATCTCGTTGAATAAAATTGAGAATGGAAATGGGGAATGTGCCCAAGAGACAACAACCCGACCATAGAGCAGACAAGAGCAGAAGGTCACCAACAGGTCATCAATGCAACGAGAAATTCCCGCACCCGGAGGCGTGCCCCTAAACAAATATATACTAGTTCAATGATAATGAACGCCATACTAAACTCCAAATTGTACACAAGAAACTAAAAGTTAAAATAATACAAGACTAACAAAAGCCAGAGGCTCCTGACTTGGGACAGGCGTAAAATGCGACGGGGTTAAACATGTTTGTGAGATCTCAACCCTCCCCTATACCTCTAGCCAATGCAGAAAAGTAAACGCATAACAATACGCACATTAAAATTCAGTACAAGAGAACTCCGAGTCTGATGTCAATAGATGTAACCAAAGAAAATAAACAAAATGACAATAATACAAAAATAACATCAGACTACTAGCAGTTAACTGATATGCCAGCTCTAGACTTCAATTAAACTGATTAAAAAATTATGTCTTCATCATATGAATATCATGCAGGCACAATCCTCCCCGTGAGGGGTTTAGTATCATACCATCATAGCATATATGAGAAGAACATAACCCGTGTCATGCCAACAACTGGTTTATTAATAATAAATGTGTCTAGTTCCGATGCAAAGACCCTATAAGTGAATCAATATTAACGCCAAAATATGCAGTCTTTAATGACCTGACAACAGTATCGTAACTATATCCCTTCTTAATAAGTCTATTTAAAGGTTTTGTTAGCTTCTGAGGTGAATGAATTTTTCTTTATGTTTCGAAAAATAAGATATTAAGTATCAAATGTAAAAAAAAAAGAACAAAGAAAGTGAAAGAAAAAAAAAACAACCAAAAACGAAAAGATAATAATCAGGCAATGTTTTCCAGTAAAAAAAAATGTCTTCCTTTCCTTTTAAATTAATAACCTTTCGGTATCCACCCACTATTACCCAATCGCATGATAACCACTTCAGGTGTTGATTCACCTTGTTCAAATTCTTTTAAAATAAATATTCGATTTTTATTTTTTTCTTGACCTTAATTCACAGGAGTCGATCAGTAAATTAACTTCGTTTCATAAATGAAAGCAAATTCAGATAGACAAATCAATCAATCAATCAATTCCTTCTGTATGCATATCTCTTTGATATTTGTACTTTTGTACTTTTGTAAGAGTACATTTGTCAAGTAATGAATAAGCACGTCCATATGCTGGTTTTCCCGCTTTTTAAATTTCACAGATATGATGTATTATGTAATTAGAATGAATTAACGGTCACTTTTTTTTTTTTACAATTATGGTTTTCCTAATAAAGAAATCACACGTGTCATAATGTAATATTTGAACGACATGTTAGGTCAAATAATCTGCAAATACTTTAAAGATCTGAATGTCAAAACGATAATGAACAATATAATGTTGTATGCAAATCTTAGTTTATCAATAATGCAATTCTATAAAAATTCTGTTAAGCTAAGATAAGATAACTCTTATGTGCAAATACAATCTTAGATTGCTACTGATGCAACCAATTCTCAAAAAGTTATAATAACAAACCTTTGCACATGATATAAAAAAAGGAAGATGTGGTATTTTTGCCAATTAGACAACTATTCACCAAAGGTCAAATAAAGTAGATGTTAGCAATTATGCAACTGTACTCACTGAATATTGATAATAAGATGTGGTATAAGTGCTAATGAGAACACTTCATCCAAGTCAAAAATGTACAATAAGTAAACAGTTATAGGTCAAAGTACGCCTTCAACATGGAGTTTTGGCTCACACAGAACAGCAAGCTATAAAGTGCCCCCAAATGACTAGTGTAAAAACAATTCATACAGGAAAATCAATATACTAATCCATTTAGAAAAAAAAAAACACTTATGAACAACATTAACAAACGAAAAAAATGAATAACAGGCTACTGAATAAAAACAGGTGCATACAAATGCAGAAGGTTTATATATGGTCATTTTGAAAAGGATTTTTTCTGTGCGTGAAACATATCCTATTCTCTACCCATCCTCCCAAAAAAAGGAAAATTTATGCTTCATAATTTGTTCAAGTTGATAGGTTACATGTGAGTGTAAAAGATACCATTATGAGAAAGAGTCCGATTGAAAAAATTATAAAAAACGAGTGATACCAGTGTCATATCCTTGTGCCACTTTGAATATTCTAGAAGATGGCCGCCATGATCATCCAAACGCTTAAAAAAAATCAAAGTTGAGCCCTTGTATTGTGTATATTGTGACATGGTGCATTAATAATACAATTATTGAAATTTTGTGAGGTAACAGGTCTGATTACCAAGATGGAGGTAGATGTGTAAGAAATTTTAAACATTTTTTGATATTTCAATAATTCAGTTTTGAATCTGACACGTCTTCATTTTTTTGTGAGATAGTTTTGTAATGTGACCGTGACCACGTCTTCAAAGTTTTTTTTTCATAATTTACGCCTAAAATGGAATTTAGAATAGCATTTGAAGTAATAACTGTGTATTCAAAAGAAATAAATGTTTAAATTACTGCTAGTAAGGCAGGTTATTCAGTGTGAGACTAAATTTTTTTATGTTATTTTTTCATAGACAGAAAAAAATATTACAGACATTTCTTAAATTGTTCATACTTCAAATTTAGTCTTAAAATTCTTTTATGATAACATACATGTACATTGTCTAGAAAATGTGATTACAAGTGGTAAAGCACAGATTACAACAGAGGTGAACCTCTCTACATGTATGTCACATGCTTTTGTGGTTAGCGTCGCTTTTGTTATTACAATCGCAGATGTCGGGATATACTATTTTTGAAGTTATAAATGTTTAAACCGCAAAATTCTATTAAAGACGGTAAGTTGAAAAGTTCAATCAATGTTAAAGACAACTTACCATCTGGATACAAATTACTAAAATAAAATGAAAATTTGTTATTCTAATTTATTTTTCGGTATTTGGTTTGAGTACAAAATGATTACTTTTGACTGTAAATATAAATAAATTATAATGAAGCAGCGTATTACAATGTTAACAAATGGTAGTTTGTGCATTTTTCTTCGTCCTGATTTTATAAACATCTATTTTGAATCTTTAAATCTTTGGTATTTTTACCACGTCTGATTCCCAAGGGAATTGATTGTAGGAGGTGCGGATGGTGTTTTATTATTAATACTGTGCGGAACAAATTTGCAAATTTATCCAGAATTGGCAAATCCGACTTTGTCGGTTTACAAGATATTAAAAATATTTTTTGCACAAGTGATAGATAATAAAAAAAAATAAATTTCCCCATATGTCCCAATATGTCACCGCTGTCACTGTTGTAGCCACAGCTGATTAAAAGTTCATTTCCCATGGGAATATTCGTAGTTCCCATGGGAAAAGTTAAAGTTAAATTGTTTGCAAGCAGATTGTTACAAACCGTACCATTTTGACCGATTCCTACGCGAGGCTATGGTCAAGAAAACATGACTGTCAAAACGATCGTCATGAATATCAAATTACTATAGTAGAATATAACAAGAATGTGTCCCCAGTACACGGATGCCCCATCCGCACTATCATTTTCTATGTTCAGTGGACCGTGAAAATGGGGGGAAATCTCTAATTTAGCATTAAATTTGGAAAGATCATATCATACGGAACACGTGTACTAAGTCTCAAGTTGATTAAACGTCAACTTCATCAAAATTTACCTCGACCAAAAACTTCAACCTGAAGCGGGACAGACAGACGAACGGACGGACACACAGACCAGGAAACATAATGCTTTATGGGCATAAAAACATAAAATGCCAATCTATCAGGCCTGCAATTTGTAAAAAAATCTCTTTTGTGCAAATATAATTTCAGACGGATGCTGCTTAGATTTTGAATTCTCAGTTTTCTTAACTTAACACGGGTAACTACATTGTAACCCCAGATGGTAGGACTGCAGGAGACGCGTGCAAAGCATTTTTAAAGTTTCATAACACAATTTTGATTGATAAGCTATATATAATGAGAAAATGGTACATAAATCCTTTCGTTATATTTCTTATTCGGACGAAGGAAATGTGAACAAAATTTTAAGATAAAATTTAGTTTGTTTAAAGATATCTTATGGGAGCCTAAAACTATCAAGGTGACGATTCAGACATTTAAATTATCTCTGTTGACGTCATACGACATGACATCATATATTTAGATTCAAGTAGTCGACTTTCGTTTTGATTATATATAATTATAGTAGGCTGTCGTGAGTTGCAATGTTACATGTTCCATGCTTTCCATAAAGCTTGGAATTAGAAAATAATTAGCTTTTCAAAAAAAAGCTTGTAATATGACAAATAGTAGCTTTCCTAAAAACCTTGAATTGGATAGTTAATAGCTTTTTGCCGGCTTAAAGATGATTTATTCTCAAAATTTTTTAACTTTTATGTTTGAAAAACTTGTAAAAGGATATGCTTTTTTGATAGTCTATAATAACAAATATCAAAATTTACATATGATAAGATTGTTTTGGATAATAAAAATACACTGAATATGGATGTCTTCTGATCGGACAAGTAGCAACAAACATATTTTCTGGAACAGAGTGAAAGTTTTTTTTTATACAATTAGAATCAGAACGCAATTAATAATGTTACATCTTTTTACATTTAAGTTTACTCTCGTTTCGGCTTGCCATGTCTTAAGATCAGCATCAAGACTATAAACTACTCATTGTTGGTTAATTGTAAGCATCCAACAGTCTTTATATGGGTGCTTGAATACGTATGGCTTGTGTTAATATAAAAAAGAAGATGTGGTGCGATTGTCAAAGAGACATCTCTTCACAAGAGACCAAATGACATATACATCAACAACTATAGGTCACCATACGGTCTTTAACAATGAGCAAAGCCTATACCGCACAGTCAGCTATAAAAGGCCCCGAAATAACATAAAAATTATGTTATAAGTGTATGTAGCAGTCGCATAACCACGAACATAGCTCGTGTAGACCTCTCAGCATGGAGATGATTCGTCGTGCATCTCGCATAATATATATATTTTTAAAAATCTACATAAAAAGATAAAGATGTCCATATAATAATGATCAATTACTGAACGTGAAAGTATGCTCAATAATTTTCGACAGGTGATTGACGGGTCACAATGTCATGATAAAATTGTGGTTACCTTGTCATTTTTGAATTTTATTTTTTACATACTAATTTAATTTTATCACATAGAATGTTTACTGCTCTTTATTGACGACCAACAACGTTTTAATGTGCTGATTTTTTTTACTTTTAAGTTTTTAACATACATAGTCAAATTTTATTACTTCAAACTTTTTAACCTACGTTTTGTTATAACATTATTTAAGAATTTTGAATTTTATATTGCACAAGTACACACCCGTGATATCGCGGGTCCCTGACTGAATTAAAGTATATAACTATGCCTAAGCCTTATTTTAGTAATTGGTATTGTCATCTGATAAGTCATGTCGATTATAAGATACACAGTTTTCTCTGCTTTCAAATCTTTCTGTTTAAACCCGACCACCTGGAACTTATCAGTTATTGGAAATATTAATTATTTGGAAAACAAAAGGTCCTGGCTATCCAGGAATGGAGTATCTTTTAATCAACAGCATTGTCCTATATTAGTTATCTTAGAAAGTCTTGTTGATTGCTGAATAAAACTACAATAGGGAACAATTTGACAATGATTGAATTTAGTAGTGTCAGTCCTTTGATTATACCCGTGTATATAGCAAAATCCTAAATACACCGTTTGGTGGTGCGCCTGTCAAATGCGGAACGTACAGATAAGGTAATAGCTGAATATACTATTTGTATCGGTATCGGATTCGACCCGGAACTTGTTAATTATTGGCAATATTAATTATGCTGAAAACAAAAGGGTCTGGAGTGGTGTAATTACACCATTGTCCTATATTAGTTATATATAGAGTTGAATTCTTTGATTTGTCGTTTTTACCCGATGACGGCTGATGGATGGCGAAAGTACTGACAAGGACAGTCATGTATTTTTGCTCCTGCAAAAACTCTAACTAGCAAGATCTAGGCCAGCATATAAACTTAACAAATGGACTGGAGTCACAGATTTTAAGGATTTTATTCGAACGGTAA
This sequence comes from Mytilus galloprovincialis, assembly GCF_965363235.1. Taxonomy (NCBI): domain Eukaryota; kingdom Metazoa; phylum Mollusca; class Bivalvia; order Mytilida; family Mytilidae; genus Mytilus; species Mytilus galloprovincialis. The sequence goes on from NC_134843.1 coordinate 72,142,661, forward strand.
AATTAATTTTTCAACAACTTTACAGATTTCACGACAATAATGAAAAATATTCTGAATATTTCGTTTACTACAAGAGATTTGCTAATGTTGCTAACGTCGTCGGGTTGTTAGTGGCGATTGATTGTTCTCCATTGTTCTCTCGGCGTTCAATTGCAACAACAATAACTTTATTATATACTGCAGCTGTGCTATTTGAGCAGTCAAACTGCATTGACTGTATATTCATATGTGATATACAGTAACTGACCGTATATCACCTTGTTTATGACGTTGACAATGGGTTTCCGTAGAGTTTTATTTATGACGTCAATAAAACATACAGGTTCGCGGAAATTTAACGTCGTCCTCTCCAAATTAAAAATCGATGGTTTCTACCCTAAATAGTTCATTTAAAACAGTTATAAGAGTTGCAGTATATACAGAATAATCATACATTGTCTCGAAATATCAAAGTCATTTGTACTCGGCTCGAAACAGGTAGAAATGCTCGGCACAGCCTCGCTTTCTACCTGTTTCTAAGCCTTGTACAAATAACATTGATATTTCGAGACAATGTATGGTTATTCTATATATATATATTTTGAATAATAATGTCGGAATACAAAGAACTTGATACAAAAACTATCTCTATATTAAACTCTGTACTTGCTGTCGTGGCAGATCTCCAGACAAAATGTGGAAAGCTTGAGCGGGAAGTTTCAAGGATATCGCAATTTGAGGGGAAATTAGACGCAATGATAACAAGAATTGAACACGTAGAACAGAAGTGCGAAATTGTGTTGAACCGAAATAAAATGATCGAAGAAAAAGGAGAACAAATGAGTACGGTTGTGCATAAAATTATAGATCGCTGCAAAGAAAATGTGTCGAAAATATCATTGCTAGAAGAAGCAAAAGATAACAAAGAAAACACATTCGATATAAGGGAGATACCATTTGATTTTTATGGGGGGGGCTAGGATGAAAAATTTTGTCCTGCATTTTTTTTTAGTTGTAATCTCTGTCCTGCCTTTTTATTTTTCACTCTATTCGGTCCTGCCTTTTTTTTTATTAGTTTATCCTGACTTTTTTTTACCTAAATGGTCATCCTGCCTTTTTTTTTACTCAAAACTCCTGTCCTGCCTATTTTTTTCAAATTTCATCCTAGCCCCCCCCCCCCCCCCCCCATAAAAATCAAATGGTAGCTCCCTAAAATGCGTCAATGACCGATTGTCAAATATGGAGAGCGATGTCGAAGAGTAACAATGGAGATCAATGACTAACAATATCATTATATCCGGATTAAAGCACGAGCCAAATGAGGATACAGAGAATATTGTAAGGGATTTTATCCGCAAAAAACTCGGAATCGTTGAAAATATGAATTTCGTTTTTGTACATCGTTTCGGAAAGCAAAGACAAAATATAATGACTAAGTTTGTATCTTTGAAAGATAAACAGTTAGTCATGAGGAACTGTCACAAATTAAAGGGGACAAATATTTCTGTCCGCGCACAATTTCCTGTAAAAATTGAAAAGAAGAGGAAAAGCCTATACCCTGTTTTAAAGCAGGCAAAGAAAGACCGAAAGAAAGCTGTTTTGATAAGAGACAAACTTTTCATAGAAGGAGAATTGTACAAAACAAACGATGACAGAGTATCAAAAGACATGGATCGCAAGGAAAAATACCGAACAGAAACAGCCAAATTTTTGAAGCCGATAAATTATCGGATAAATGTCAATTAATTAATTCGACCCGACCCAGTGATTTTAACTCATGGAATCGTCCGATACCAAATCTGCGGGAAATGCTGAAGCGGAATAGAATTAATTCTGACGAACCTGATACGTAATTTAAAGCCTGGCCTATACAAATTAGTGCGAAGCGCATGAACTCTATCAATAATCTATCTTGAAAAATTAATTCTACGCTAGTACTATCCTAAACTTATTTCACAGATACTTAAAACTTCTTTTTCACCCGTAGTGATAAAAGGTTTGCGTTATTTTTTATTTGTAATATTTATTGAGCAATTTATTATTTTGTATACTACATAATGCTGCTCTTGTTGAACACAATATGTGCCTGAGTGTATTAATAAACTTGTCTTGTCTTGTCTTGACAAATTGGACCTCGTAATTTTAATATTATAGATACATGTTTTTTAAAAGTTTTAAAATTTTGCATTGTAACAGAAACGTTAACTGAACGAACAATTTTGATATCATTTACATTTTAGAATCATCATAATCTTTGATTCTGTAAAGGGTATGACTAAAAAATACATTTGACAGCAACCTCACGAAAACAATTATAACATAGGACCATATAGATAGATTTCAATTGACTCAAGTTTAGCTAGTGTTTTCCCCTTTGTCGTCATGTTGTAGGCCAATGTACGCAAAAACATAAATAAAACAACCAGATTCAACTGTGATATAACTGTCAAACTTGATTGTACAACAATGTCATACTTTGTTTGTTAAAATAGAAAATCGACCCGTTTGCCCTTAAACATGGTCGCCAAAGGGAAATAACTCAGACTCTTAGTATGTCAATGCTAAACTATATCTATTAAACAATTTAACCTCAGTTATAAAATATTGTTGTAAACGAACTTACGAGTTCTGTAGTCTATTTTCCAAATACTGACTTTATTTTCACTTTTATTTTTATATAAGAAAATAGTACAAAGGTATATGGCACGTGTTTCCCTAATTTTACCAGGAAAATGAAATGAGCATGTTGTAAATTGTCGGTTTTGATAATAATTTCCATTTTGTAAGTGCATTCACATTTGTGGTAAATATTTAATATAAAGTGCAAATGTCTGCAATCAACAAAAAAATCATTGAAGTTTACCAATAATATTTAATGCACGCATTGCCGTGATAAGAGGACACTTACTCGTAATTTAAAATATATGTATTTATAAATAGGATGTGTGTATCTAAAATAAGGAAGGAGAAGTCTGACAGTTAATTATCGATGCTACCACTACAAAGAGTGATGCGATATTTATCCATTCGCGACAGGTAAGATTTCAAATTCTAAACGAGTTTTGAATATTTAAAATTAAATTCACCTTATCGCTATTTCTCCGCCATAACTGGACATCACACAGGTTCCCGTAAAATTTTGACGTCATAATGTAAAATATCAGACGCCACAATGGAAAAGTGATTGCATTATGACGTCAATAGTTCAAGCGGTAAAGATTCTCATGTCAGCCGGGTAATAGCGATATTAAGGTGTATTGTTGAGAGTAGACAAATATCGTATTGCACGAGATTTGGTGGTGAATCTGTTTCTCTTGTGATTTTTAGACGATAAACAGACATTCCCCACTTCTTTTCGAACAACCTTCAAAAAGACGTGTTCTTTATATGTGACCCGCCATGACATTTGCAGGCTTATGGAGGTAGAACGTCTTGTTAGAAAAATTATAAACATGATAAATATCGAGAATCAATGAAATACATATTTGTGAGGAAGAGATAAACACTTTCCTTGGCTTCTTTTTTGCGGATGCCGAACTATCCATCATATATAAGTTTTGAAGAAGTTTTACTTTATCGTTTGAAGAATATTTGAATCTACATTTTAAATTGATACAAAAAAAAAAAAAAAAAAAAAATTCTGGTCTATTATAGATTTCCTTTGATAAATGAAGTCTGAAATATATCCATAATAAATGCATAGTATCAAATGCATATAAGAGATGACCTACTTATAAACGCGTCGCATACTATGTATAGAGACATGCATAATAAATCTAAATTATAAAAAAAGGCATTCTTAAAGCTTAACTTGACAATTTTAAACTAACTTTATTTCAACAAGTTTAAATTACATGTTCTAAAATAGAGCTACAAACAAACAAATAATGCTCTGCTCTATAGATTTTCTCTCATAAATGAAGTCTGAATTATATTCATAATAAATGCACCGTATCAAATTAATATATGAGAACACCTACTTATAAACTGTTACGCGTGGCATACTATGTTTAGAGACATGCATACTACATCTAAATTTAAAAAAAAAAGGAATTCTTAAAGCTTACTTTGACAAATGTTAAACTAGCTACATTTCAACAAGTTTAAATTACATGTTCTAAAATAGAACTAAGAATTGTTTGTATTGTAGGAAATTTAAGTCTTTGAAATTTTATTCAAACTAGAACACACCCGCGAAATCGCGGGGAAATAGAGCGTATTTAAACTGTAAAAAAAATATACTGACTGGAAAATTTCAGGAGAGGTACAAAAGTCAAAGGTACTTAAGGACTGGGCACTTTTTTTTTGCCCTCCCCCTATTTCCCAAATACCGATTTGTATACCTACTTTCTGTACTCTATGAACATGCATATATACTTTAATTACTATACAGAGAATTTCAGGAGAGGTATCAAAAGTCAAAGGTGCTTATATTTTATATATACATCAGTGAACTTCATGAATAGAAAAGAGTCCCCCCCTCCCCCCAAAGATAACCATTGGAATTTTAGTAAATTATAACAAATACAGTTATTCATAGTAAATGTATGCAAGTATACAGAAATATATCCGCAGTGACCGCCGTTGATAGTAAACCATAGGCAGATCCCGGGTGGGGGGGGGGGGGCATTTCGTTGAAAAAAATGTTGATTATATGGGAAATCACTGAAGCATGAGAGGAACGCCCCCCCCCCATTTTTAGGTCAGTCAGCGCCCCCTCCCTTATGAAAAGTTCTGGATCCGCCACTGTACACTAATTGATAGTAAATAGCAAATATTATTCATTTTCGTTTTCCTCCCAATATAACCCAAACTGAAACACGTTAAGCAAGGATGATACATTCTAGAACTCAAAATTATAGCAGAAAGCAAATTTATATAATTTATTCATAGTCTTTGTATGTTCAAAGTACAGAAAAACACAAACCGGAAGTCTAATCTGACTTAAAGTTTTGTCCAATGACGGGAAAATATCCGGACATTTCTTTTTTCGTTTTTTCCCCAAAATAACCCAAACTGAATGATCATAAGAATGGATGACAAATGCGAGTATACATGTTACCTATAGGACACAGAGGCATGATGATTAATTTATTGTGGAAGGAGGAGAAGCGACACACAAAATGAGGTCTTCTCGTTTAATAGTATAGATACGCTATTGAACATCACTAAGAGCCAATAAATACAATAATTTTGTGATTTATAAAAGTGCCTTCAATAAATAAAAGTCGTCATAGAACAGTCTCATTTTCATACCAGTATTCGAAATGACTACAAAAAATATGTCATAATAACATGACAGAAAGTTTTGTTTCGGAATATTCTAGATAAATAAACAAAAATCAAATTTTAGACACATATAGTTAACGGCGTTTTTCTCACAATGACCTTCTACCTCCATAAGCCTGGATATGTCGTGGCTGGTCACATATATGTGACATCATCAAGCATGGTCGTCTATTTTCATGATGTCACAAGAACAAGACAAGTAAACGTCATACTCAAATTTTGACTGACAAATAACTTTGATCAAAGTACGATCCATTCGTTGATTAGATAAAAATACTCAACAGATCGGGAAAAGGATAAATCAAGTAAGAAGAATCAAATTCTAAACACGTTTCACCTCAATCACGTGACCTCAATATTGTTGTTTGGTTTACCAAATCTGTACCGATTATCAGGTTGCCTTCATATTGAATGCTATATATATATCGGGTCAAACATCAACATCGATGAGTTCATTATAACATTTGTGATATGTCTAGGTCAACGTTATTTAGGTCGAGTTAAAGTTCTTGACGTCACACACCTGTGACTGATACGGATAAGAGTCATTTTGATCAGTAAATGCTGACAAAAAAAATAATTCAAAACCTCAGTCAATATATTAAAAAATGTCAATGTTTGATCTGTTAACAGGAATTGAGCATCCTAATAGATCCACGAAGTACTCAAACGCCGCTGATGAAAGTCATTCCCTTCAGTTGTTTCTCAGAAAAATTTGACGAAACTTTTGTTTGGTATAAAGAAGAACGAACAGACACGGTGATTGCAATACAGTAACAACTTTAAATACGATGAATTAAAATATCAAGATACAAACAATCTAAAATAAACCCAACTTAGTTCTAATTCTTCATCTACTTAAAAAAAATCACACCATATCCAAGCACGTGAAAGTCATTATGGAGTTATGCATGTTTATAAAATAATAAAAAAGATGATGAAAAAACGTCAATGATCGATTTCGGTTAGTTATTCTTGCTTTTGATTTAAAGCAATCTAAATTATAAATCTTCACCCACAAAAAACATGTTATAATATTGAAAAGTGAATGACCTCAAAGACACAGGTTGATTGATAGTCAATTATTACTCTTGACAATTATGCTTTTAACATTTATCATTTACTAATATTTATGTGATAGTTTATTATAACTTCTGTACAACTGTCGATTTCTCATTCCGATCTAGATTTATGGAGATACCATTCAAATACGACATAGTTAACTATCAGAATTTCGCAAGGTTATAAGTGTATAAATCTCCCGTTATAAAGAAGAGATAAATGATTATCACAATTTCGCAAGGTTATAAGTGACTGTATCAATCTCCCGTTATAAAGGAGAGAGATAATTAAAGGGCAACACTAATAATGGCTTCGGTAACACTCCCGTGCATGGTTCGAACAACACTGCCATACACGTCATTGGAAATCGTCGTATGCATGCATGCCGTGACCTGAGCAAAACATACATACGTGATATACATGTTCCAGACCATACGAGTATTTGGACCGTACGCGTACGGTCCGGACCGTATACGTATACTCGTACGGTCCGACCATACGCGTACGGTCGGACCGTATGAGTATACGCGTACGGTCCAGCTGACCATACATGTTTTGGGATCATATGGGTTAAATGTTGACAAACATTTATCAAAATCTTTATTTTTAGTTATACAAATTGATATTATTACAATTAGATGGATAAAGTGAATAAGCGAACAATTAAAATTAAATATTAAATTTTGTTTAATTTTATATCCGTGAATCCTGTTTTGTTACTCTGGCCCAAGATGACACTTGCTTCCACAAGGAACGTCATATATTTTTAACATTAACATGTTTTGTTCATGCATGTTCCTTTGCATATGCATTTTTTGTAAAGTTTCTAAATATTCTAAAACAATTGTCCTCCCACATTATGTTTACTTCCGATAACTTCAATTTCAATGAGCATACTGGGCTGTGATTAATGAATTACTGACATGCTGAGTACAGGAGATTTACAGATTAAATAAGCCTGATTTTTTACAAATAGTTAAAATATTAAGTTTTTTATTTCAATAACTATTCAACTTTTTATATTAATTTGAGATATAAGTTATGTTGATCTGTTATATACAAATTGTATCTAATAAACTTGACCAAATTCTTAATATTAGTCAGACCGTACGCGTACGGTCCGACCGTATGCGTATATTGAAAAAGTACGCATACGGTCCAGACCGTACGCGTACGGTCCAAATACTCATACTGTCTGGAACATACATATATATGCATACCCTAATAAATCTCTGATCAATTTAGTATGTTTTCAGGGGATGATTTTCATAAAAAAAAATGCACATGTTTTGCATATTTACCGACTTAAAGAACACGTAAATTATCATGATCAACCATATATTCAAAATGTCAGGTAGAAGCGGGCAAAACTGATAGATACAAATGAATAAATAAAAACAGTAGCATCATGGATACACAGGCTGAGTTGCGATATTTATGGTTTTATACGTAGTCTACAAGAAATATTTTCAAACAACATATTGTATCTACCGACAATTTAAGTGAAATATATAGATTTAGACATTATGTTTATATTTATATCTATTAAATACTACTTTAAATATGATTTGAAAAACCTAAATAATAATTGGATCTCGGTGCAGTATCCACCACAAACCGAACTTACTGTTGAAAACAAATTCACTACACACCGAACCTTCGGTTGAAACCAAATGTTGCCAAAGTTCTAATCTAGGAGAAGCTGTTGTTATCTTGCCTTTTATTTTATTGACCCTTTGTTTATTAGACGTCTTGTTCCCATTATGGTTCAAAATCAAACCAAGTTGCTAACAGTTGGACATATGTTATAGATATCATTCGAAAATAAAATGACGCAGCTCTTTTGACCTGAGCCTTTGACCCATAGACGCAATCATATTTGGGGTCTTCCTTTCATATCTGTCATTATCGTGCCACGGGGAAAGGTAAAGACCCCAATCAGTTTAAAGTCAAAGTTCAGGTCACATCAGCTATTGAAAGACTAACATTTAGTTAAAAAATGGTTTTCAGATGTTTTATTTTGAAAAAATATTTAATAACTTTTACGAAACATTCAGTTATTTCGATAACATGACACATTTTGTCCAGACGCCATTTATTATTTTAAACCTGAACATGCAAAAATCTAGATGTCCCAAACGGCATCATTTAACAGAGGACAGTGTTGACTTCCTTAAATACGCTTACATTGCAATTAGATAAAATAAATGAATACATCGCCAATCTGTCAAATGACATACCTGCGCTATTTTGAAATTCAGTGGAATGAAAGTTTATTACCAGCTAAAGTCATGTTCCAAAAGTTTTCACTTAGACACACTTGAAACGTGCTACATTCGTAGTCTTCTGTTCACGAGACAAATGATTCATACAGAGAGAAGTTTTACAAAAAAAAGAGGCAATATCCGTGATCTTAGTACTACGAGTCGATTAGTGCATCTAACACTGAAACAAAGATGTTCTGTGAAAATGACGCATCGTTATTGTTGATAATGTTTATAAAAGTGCACCAGGCCAGTGATGACAACAACATTTTAAAAGTACATGTAATCAATAAGGCAAAAACGTGCGTTTTCTATCAAACAAAGTTAAGTTGATGTATTTTTGATGTTTTAAGAAACCAAAGATTATAGTTCCCCATAAAGTAAATTATTTTATTTAAAGCGTAGAACATTTCATTAAAAAGTTTTTTTGCTTGTTTTAAAGACGGATATATTACATAAACATAATGAAAAAGACTGACTCGATGATGTGGTCATTAATTTCATAACAAAAGTCCATTCATGCACTCAAAGAAACTCGAAGTAAAAATAAGTATTCACCTTTTTTAGTGTTAAACCAAATATCAAAAAATCATTACGAGGCCTGCAACGCGGAGCACACGTTCAGAACTTATAAATACTGCACATTTTATTACGCACCTTAAAATTTGACTAACACTATATCTTAACATGAAAATCACAGATAAGTTGTGGTAGTTACATTGGTATTATTAAAGAATGGTTTTCTAGACCAGAATTGAATTATGAATAAAACTGCATCTTCACCTGCAGAAAAGTGATATTGACCACGCGATAAGTCACGTGCTCTTGTATGTACAGATTACTACGACACAATACTTTAACAGTTGAAGTACAATTGGTTTTGGATTTAAATTCAGCACAATATTAAAAATATGTACATTCATCATACATGTCATATGAGTATTATGTACATGTAGTAGAGAATTGATAAGAAGTAGTGGATTCGTAAACGATAATCAACGAGCGACTTTATGAAATACATTTATTCTATTTTGGATTTCTGTCTTTGTTTCAGTAAATATGTGGTTAAATTGACTTTAGACTTTTGACCATACTGATAAAAATACATAGGTACACATGAAACGCATAATTCTTAATAAATTAAAAATAATGTATTATACACAGAAAATATGATATGATTGCTGTTTCCATAATTGAACTTCACAAATATAACTATACGTTTATGTAGTATAACTATGAATTAGATGAATTAGATAGCCGTTAATTCCAGTGGTTGTATGATTGATACACCAATGCTCGGGGTAGGCGATTGGTATCTTTGGATATGAATAAAAGGAGATGATGGGTATAACTCATTTAGGAAGCAAATAAATGTAAAAAAAAAAAACAATACACGTCTAGAGAGAGAAAAGTAAAATCACAAAAAAATTCTAAATTCCGAGGATAATTCAAAACGGAAAGTTCAAAAATAGCAAAATCAAAATCAAAATCCATTTTTAAGCAGTCAGATTCTTAGCAATAAAGGCAAATGAGACCATGATCCAAAATCTATTCACCAACAATAGACAAGGGTCAATAGATTTTTTTGAGATATAATAACCGACATTTGACTACGGAGTATATATTTTTTCAGGTTTATATCTGATCTGTGGTTACACATCCTGGTACTCGGTCATTTAAGAGCAGGCCAAAGAAGTAAAATCAAACATAAAATCTTTGCACTTTGCAAGGAAAGTTTACTGTTTTTTATTATCAATTATTTTGTCATAAATAATGATTCTATAATGAAAACATAAAACAGTTTATTTCCTCCAAAAACGTGCCTATTAAAAACTTGATTTAACTTCTATACGCTCCTCTTGGGTCTTGGTTGGCCGAGTATTAGGGTGTATAACCAAAGAGAAAGTCACCTGTCGAAAAAATATAAACTCCGGAGACAAAAGTCGATAACATGAAAATAGTTCTCAAATTGTCCCGAGTCTAATCGTGTGAATAAATAAATCATAATAAATTCAACTATATAAATTAAGGTGCCATCATTACCAAAGTCTTGAAATGTACGGAAGCGTATTAGCGCCACACATTTTTTTTTTTTTATTTTTCTTCCTATGTTTGCGTTACAACGCAAACCTTTGCGTTACAACGCAAACCTTTTGCGTTATAACGCAAACCTAAATAGGACTAAATGCAAGCTCTTGTGAAACGTGACCATTTTTTATAGACATGCACAAACAGTATTGTCAAAGTAACATAAGACCCTGAAGCTGTATGTCAATGCTTGAAAAAGCGGTTGATAAAGAAGTGATACCATCTACCCACAAGCTACCAGTACATTCGTTTGACAATGACTCAAGTTAATATTAAACATCGTAAAAACCACAGTTTTCATAACATTAACCTTTTGGGCTTTTATTTACACCTAATATCATACAATCTTAGTGCGGACCATGTTAACATATTTGAGTTTTATTATAGATTATCGTAACCGCAACTGCACACTAAAAGGTACCGATAGAACATGTCGGACTTTTTGTATTCTGTCACCGTCAGCATTTTGATCACGACTCGAGCTTTTCCACCATCTTTTTTGGATAAATAAAATCGGACATACTTAAATTCTGTACTCTTCTATTTCTTTTTTTGAGTTTTTGTTGTTACATGTATTACTACTTTTTTTTTATTTTGGTCTAGTAATTCAAATTTTGTTGTTTATGCTTTTTTCTTTTTTGATGTTGGAGTTATTTTCTTTTCTTCTTCACTTGAACTCTTGTAATAAATTTTAAAGACATGTAAGTAACAAGAGTAGGTCAGTCATTGACACATTGAAGTTTATGTCAGCATCTGAGGTCATGACCTTATGCAGTTTTATACTGTAAATTAATGTCCATTAGTGTACGAGCAGTGCAGGTGGGAAGTGTATCTCAATGACAGCAGATTAGCACTTTTTTAACTTCAGTGAGAAGAGTTCCCATGTGATCGTACTCAAATGCTTGTTCAGGGAAATGTTAACGAAAAGAATGAAGAAAATTTCCCTATTATTAACGACAGAAAAAATATTATGTCGCCATTATATTTATAACTTCATACTACGATTATAAACGCTGTAAGATCGAACACCGCAGGCTTAAAAATATTTGTATGTAGCGTTTGTAACAACACAATTTCTGAACAACTCGTTATGTCATATTTTACATACTTTATTATTTTTGTACACGGTTAATAGATGTAATACTTGTGCACACATTAAAAACGTCTTCTCTCATATCTTTTTTTTTTTATGATTCATCTAAAATATTTAAAAAAATAATTTAAAAAAAAAAAACAAATCAGGTACATGTATGACAACTTTACAATTGTAAAACGGCATCGAACTGAATGAAAGCGGTTGCAGTTTGTAGTTTATAGTCCTATAACTATACTTATATTTTCCCCAATTTAACATGGGCATTTAGACAATTCTAATAAAGTAGATAAAAAGTTTACAAAAGTTTGATATATTAAAAAATATCCCACAGGAATGAACTGGTTTCTTAAAGTAAAAGATAGAACATCCTTTTCTTGAGCAAGTTGAATAAAAATTCGATATCCACTTTGTCAAAAGTAATTCAAATTTATGTATAACTACTCCAAGGATATAAGTGTAGGAAAATTTGTGAATTATTGATAAAATATTTAAACATCTTACATGACATTGCTATCTTTTAAACGTTAGAGATACAGTATTTGTGTGTTTTAATAAAGACACACAAAATATACGATAAACCCTGCTTTTATTATTTCTTTTTGTCTCGGTAAATTCATGTCTACCGAAGATATTCAGAAATATTCTAATGAGTGTCTTTCCCTATCACGTGATGTCGTGTTTTTCTTATCATTATGGTCCGGGTTTATTTTTTAAATATCTATGTAATGTATACACATTATTTTGTACATTTTTTTTTTGCGATACCTTGATTTTATATTAAAGTTTTGAATCAACCGCATGCATGTAGTATAGACCACAATACTTCTTAAATACGAAACACAAATAGAACAACTAACTAATCATAGTTCCATAAAAACTGAAAACCAAAAATAAATTTTAAACATAAATTAAGAAAAAAAAAAAAAAAAAGACAAAAATTAAAACATACATGTACATGCAATTAATTGACAGTTAATCATATTCATAATTGTACCACTCATGTAAAAAACGAATCACTTACCAAATGCTCTTTTGTTTCAACTTGTCAAATTCCTGAAAATTTAAAAATCCGAAAAGTACTCGACAACTGGTGATAAATCAAACAAAATTAGAAATAAAATCCATTTTGAAATTCCAACCGCAAATGCTCGTAGCCGATCTGTCCAAACCGCAAATTATGTGGCGACCATCCGCTAGAACATATCGGCAGAAATATAATTTTCTGTAATATTCACACTTCAATTGTTTGTTCATTGATGCATGTCACGACAATTTACTGATAATAAAACGGTTATGTGATTATTATGCTAATAAAGAAATCTTAGTGCCTATGGTAGTAGACATTAAACTAGTCATTGACCCACATTTGTCTGACAAATATGGGACGTTATTTCAAAATGCAATATTTGTCTTTCTGTACTGTAAAATTAAAGTTATAGTTCCTGGTGTAGTATGACTTTTCTTGATGTTGGTTACCTAAAACCTAACGTTGATTTGGGATATGTTCAAAATTTAATACTATAAGGTATGGGGAAAATCTGAATTCAGAATATTTTTTATTTTGACATCTGCTTGACCACAATATTTTCCATATTTTTTTTTTTTTTATCAAATTGGTGATCAGAATATTTTGTTTAGGATGAAAAAAAATACCTCCCTTTGAAATTACATGTAATACGTTGTTCATTTCTTACAACACTGCCGTCTATCGAACGCATAACGGGTTATTCGTCGTTTGTTCACACTTTCTTACATGTTTTTTTTTAATATGCACCATTTATGGGCATTATGTTTTTCGATCTGTGCGTCCGTTCGTTCGTCCGTCCGTCTTTTCGTTTGTTTGTTCGATTGTCCTCCGTCTGTCCCGCTTCATGTTAAAGTCTTTGGTCGATGAAGTTTTTAATGAAGTTGAAGTCCAACTTAGAACATATGATCACATATGTTCCCTATGATATGATCTGTCTAATTCTAATGCCAAATTAGAGTTTTTACCCCAATTTCACATCCACTGAACATAAACAATGATAGTGCGGATCGGGCATCCGTGTACTTTGGATACATTCTTGTTAGAATCTGAAACTCTTTCCATGGTTTAATTTTGTACAAATGAATTGACTTGTGTGGTTAACTCCAATAGAAATTATCATTACTAGTATTATATCTTACAGACAGTGACGAAAATAGTCCCTAGTATGGACAGTGTGCTACTTGCACATAATTTTTTATACATCTTCCAAATTTATTTCCTCATGTTTTATGCCTCAAAAATGCAGGTAGGGTGATGAAATTACACTGTAATAAAAAAATGGGTCATTATTTTTAAAGTAAAGTAGTGATCAGATTTAGTCCAGCTGAAAAAGGTTACAAATTAGCATTTCGGAAGCTGTCAAAAGATTTCAAGACCGCCTTAACATAAAACTGTCCATATCTTGAGTTAGAGCTGATGAAATTTTCTATAATTTTGATATACTAGCATAGCATAAAGCATAAAAGATATATATGTATAACCGACTTTAAATAAAACTGCTCGTTCAGGTAGGTACGAAAAGACTCGGCACCATTCGCTGTTCTCTTTTCCTTGGCGTCAGGAGGTGATGTCCTAATGGTTGGTGGAAATCTCGAATCGCTATCTTCTAGTATATAAAATTCCAATATATAATCGGCAGACTTCATGCATTTATCGTCAGATGGAGCATCGGCAATTAATTCAACAAAGCATTCATCAACCATGTCAGTTGACAAGTAAGCCAAACCAAAGATTTCTCAATGAAGTTTAACTAATCCTTACCCGAGTCAACTAGTTATATCTAATAAATTGTAGATATTAGATCAGAACATTTTCTTTATTAAAAAGATAAAATAAATAATTTATCTAATATACAAATTGCGGAAACGTATTCTTTAAATTTGCGGAAACGTAGTATTGGGACTTTGAAAACTTAACGGAAATGCAATACGCCCTAATTATCAAATATCAAAGGGGTGGTAGTCAGGGGGAGGGTGGGGGGGGGGCTACGCCACACCTGAGTATGCCAGCAATGTACATTGTAACCACACCTGAGTATGCCAGCAATGTACATTGTAACACCTGACAACATCAGTAATACATAGGGAGATAGCAAATGCAACTTTTACTTTTTTTTAAAGAGGCCATTGTTAAGTTATAGTTATTGACCAAGCAAGTCTGTATATACGATTTAATCTGCACGGCTCAGGTGACCCTAATTAACCCGAACGACGTACATGTAGGATCGAATATTCTTGAATGATCGCATGAATTGTGTGGGTGAGTTTTTAGAATTTACATTACAAAAGATTGGTTGTTAAAGAAACAAATTTCCAGCGGCAAATATTTCACACATAACAAACTCAAACATTTATTTATATATTTATATTTTTCACAGTTACTAGACAACAGGAGCTTATTAGGCAGGAGTTTGAATTCAATAGTACTACTGGTTACCAATTCAAAGGACCCCCTCCCCAAATCCCCACATCCCCACACATACAATAATTACTGTTTTCCGTCTCTGACGGGAAGAATGTGAATTCCGATATTCTGTTGAAATACACATCCTCAATATGTTGTCAATAAAAACATAAATCAACATTATATTGTCGTAATAACACTTGTTGTATTCAGAGGTTTTTTTTATATAAAGAATGAATGAATTGTCAATTCCTTAAAAATAATATGTCTGCGTAAAAGTCGTGCATGTATTAAGTTATTCAAGCTGTGTATATATTTAGAATGATGAAGACTAGGTGTCTTATTGACAATATTACCACATCTCATTATTTGTATACTAGTGTACATTTTTCAGGATGAAAAGCCAAATGATTTTCAAATTATTGCGCGAGAGGAGTTATTCAGATCATACAGTATGTACTCTAACAGATCTTTTTGTTTTATTTAGTATCGATATTTGATTCAAGCCGCCTCTTTTGTATGTATTTTCCCAGTAACTCTGAAACATGTTCTTATGCCTGTCCAAAGAAAGAAATCTTGTTTCATAAATCTTAATGATTTTCTTTTGTTATTTTGGAAAATTCATTATTATTCATGGCGGTTTTTTTTAATGTTCTGTTCTATTTATTATGTATGCTCGGGACGATTCAGACGTTTCACATGGACACATATATGTTATTGAAGACTGTATCTTGATTATCGTCTCCTAGGAGACGATATTAAGAATTGAACGGTGGACAGTCAGTGCGTGAATGCTTCTTACTAGCTGATTGGAAGATATTACGAGACTTGAATAATCAAAGTTTATTGATTGGTTAGGACAATCCAAACCTAGTAAATGTCCTTCAATCCCGTAGTGTATCGGATTTGTCCTCTTTATTTTAGCAAGTAGATTTTGCCTGGTCATTAATCATGCATATTCATGAAGTTGGTACACAGGTAACTTTTATTATCTATAAATAGCCGAATCGTCTGGAGTTTCGTAAACAACAACGTTAAACGATAATATATACTACTTCATAACGTGTGACCTCACGTGTGTGGTAAAAGTTGTTGATTGATGCACGTGGCTATTCTAGTAAATGAATTAATCTACAAAGCGATAGCACTTTCTATTTTCATCAGCTACGAGACGACTAGCCCTTTTGAAAGGCTAATACTTGTCTCTAGATGTCATTGGCATATATTATGAACCCAAATTGGAACCACACTTTTTTTAACTGTAGAATCACCAAATTTGACGATAATTTCCTCTGTGATAGATAAAACAGTACAAACATATGTTTGACGTGGCTCGCCTGGTTCGGTTACTGAAGTGAAAACAGGGACAAAATCCTGTACGATATTATTTTCTCACATAGGTGGGAGTCCGGCGTTGTTTGGTTTGTTTTGATTATTCATCGAATCATTTTTTAATCACAGTTTAAAATTTAGTTTAAAATTTTAAAAAGCATTATCTGGAGAATTTGGCAGACCCGGTAGTAGAACGCTTTTGTTTGGAAACTTGAGATGTAGTTCGGGTATTTATTTGCAATATAGAGTAAAGAACGATCCGTTTCGTCTAAAGTTTAAATTTCAAACGAACATTAAACAGACGTGTGATTTTCAGAATCTTTGCCTATTTGTTTTGCATGTATAAAGTCATTTAAACCCAAATATTTGAAAAACAGGGGTATATAAATAAATGTAAAATGTACAATAAATAAATATAAAAAACCCACAACATTGGGAATCTTTTTTCTGAGGGAACAAATAACATATCTGTCGTTTTGAGTATTAACCGAGAGGAAAATGAAATATTTGTCGTTTTGGATTTTATCAGAGGCGACAATGACAGTTCCGAAAATGAAATATCTGTCATGAAGATAAGTCAAGTGTTTTTACAACATTTTTTCCTTCTTTCTAAAACCTGATACGGCTATAACGCAAGTGTACAACGAATTATGGTCAATAAAAAAAATAATTCTGATTTGAATCAACGCCATCACAGCATGTACATCCTTGGTGTAAAGTGTTTGCCGACTAATATAGGTTTTTTTGAACATGTTTTCAATTAAGACGTTGTGGAAAAGCCCATGCAATTTCTCACCAACGTATTTGAGGCCACAAACCGAAGTCACAGACAGATAATTCCAAATCTTTTTATTTAATATAATATATATAAAGTGCATGACTTGTGTGTGTTTTCGATACGTGCGCGTGTATTTGTGTTAATGATACACAAAGGAAGCGAAGCAATGTTCTATAAAAACAAACATGCTGGTTTTAAAAAGTTCAGTGCCTACTTTACTACAAAGCAGGATCAACAATTGTTACTAATTTCAATGTAGAAATAATAATATGATTTTTAAGATGATGAATGGCTTTTCAACGTCCAGTGGCATATTACGCAAACATGACAATGTCGTTTGATCATTAACCATAACCCTGCTTTATACTAAAACCAACACGTTCCATGGGGAATCCAGCCATTTAAAAAGGGGAAAAGGGAGGGGCTCAAACCAGGACAAAAAAGGGAGGGTCCAACTATATGTCCCCATTCAAATGCATTGATCGTCCAAAAAAACCGGAGGGGGTTTCAACCCCGATACCCCCCCCCCCCCCCCCCCCCATGGGGATCCGCCACTGCGTTCAAGCGGATTTTCTAGTGCTAGTTTTCAAGATAAATAAAATCTAGATATTTCACTTACCAGGACACTTAAATCTACTTCCCGAGTTAACCAACATTTGCTCTTACTCCATAAGTTTGCGTGCTCAGAGGAGAAGCAATTTTTTAATATTTATTTTGACCCGACCGGTGACCGAACCCACGACCTCTTGCTTTTTAGGTGATTTACTGATTGTCAGAAGATAAAATATAGATATATATGTTCAGTCGTCACTGGTTCATACGTACTTATAATATAATTATTTCTGTGACTGCATCTAGCCCAGTAGTCAGCATTTCTGTGTTGACTTGAGTTATCATCGATATGTTCATAATTATAAATTAACTGTTAACAAAACTTAGAAATTTTGAAAAAAATTTAAAGGCTTTACTACTTTATGAATTATAGATTACCTTAGCTGTATTTGGTAAAACTTTTAGGAATTTTTGGTCCTCAATGCTCTTCAACTTCGTACTTTATTTGGCCTTTTAAACATCTTTTGATTCGAGCGTCACTGATGAGTCTTATGTAGACGAAACGCGCCTCTGGCGTAAATATGAAATTTTAATCCTGTTTTCTATGATGAGTTTATTTACATTAATTTGTAGGATTCTTTACAACAGATAATTCAGCTGATCTGTAACAATTCCATCTTCTTGCCTTACATTTCATGTACTGTGTTACGACGATAGATTTTTTGATCATTAACCATAACCCTGCTTTATACTAAAACCAACACGTTCCAGGGGGAATCCAGCCATTTAAAAAGGGGAAAAGGGAGGGGCTCAAACCAGGACAAAAAAGGGAGGGTCCAACTATATGTCCCCATTCAAATGCATTGATCGTCCAAAAAAACCGGAGGGGGTTTCAACCCCGATACCTCCCCCCCCCCCCCCCCCCCCCCCATGGGGATCCGCCACTGCGTTCAAGCGGATTTTCTAGTGCTAGTTTTCAAGATAAATAAAATCTAGATATTTCACTTACCAGGACACTTAAATCTACTTCCCGAGTTAACCAACATTTGCTCTTACTCCATAAGTTTGCGTGCTCAGAGGAGAAGCAATTTTTTAATATTTATTTTGACCCGACCGGTGACCGAACCCAAGACCTCTTGCTTTTTAGGTGATTTACTGATTGTCAGAAGATAAAATATAGATATATATGTTCAGTCGTCACTGGTTCATACGTACTTATAATATAATTATTTCTGTGACTGCATCTAGCCCAGTAGTCAGCATTTCTGTGTTGACTTGAGTTATCATCGATATGTTCATAATTATAAATTAACTGTTAACAAAACTTAGAAATTTTGAAAAAAATTTAAAGGCTTTACTACTTTATGAATTATAGATTACCTTAGCTGTATTTGGTAAAACTTTTAGGAATTTTTGGTCCTCAATGCTCTTCAACTTCGTACTTTATTTGGCCTTTTAAACATCTTTTGATTCGAGCGTCACTGATGAGTCTTATGTAGACGAAACGCGCCTCTGGCGTAAATATGAAATTTTAATCCTGTTTTCTATGATGAGTTTATTTACATTAATTTGTAGGATTCTTTACAACAGATAATTCAGCTGATCTGTAACAATTCCATCTTCTTGCCTTACATTTCATGTACTGTGTTACGACGCTAGATTAAAACTGATGAGGAAAGGTAACATCCGGCCACCGACAGATTTATTATTTTGTAGAGCTTAGGTGGGCGAGTGGTCTAGCGCGTCGGGCAAAGTAGAAGGCGATTTGGTGCCACGATATTTCAGTAGCATGAGTTCAAATCCCGGCGAGGGAAGAGCAAAAAAAAATTGCAAAGATTATTGGGCTGATGTTTAGATGAAACATATATAGATAGTTAGATACAAATCAGTAAAATTATGTCTGATACCAAATGGGAATTTGCGTTTAATGATTAGTTATTTGTCACATATGACATAGTTTTCTATTTTCTATTAAGATGACATTCCTTTTATTTTATATTGTCATAGTAACAGTTAAAATAGAACAGTTTATTTTGATTTTTTATGAAAGAAAATGTATGCACTTTACAAATTTAAATGACACATATAAAATTATATATATACTCAACACAAGATCCCACATTCAGGTAAATAAGCTAGCCTAAGGATCCTTTGTAAAACAGTTTATAGAAATGAGGACAGGGGATCTTGAAATATTTGCTTTTATAATCAATTAATTATTATGTATCTTGTAGTTATTGTTTTTTTTTATATATTTTGTTATGTTATGTCACATAATATAAATATGTAGGGTTATGGCAATAGAGATTTGAATTGAAAAAAATATTATATGCTAATATAAAAAAACAGTAGACACATTCATTTCTTTTTAAATAAAATGTTATCCAATTCTGTGAAAGATATATTTCATTTGTTGATGAATTACAAAAGACAATATCATATTCACTCAAGATTAATTCCTCGCCGACATGATTTATTCCGCGGTTTCATACTAAGACAACCAAGAAACAGATTTCTTTCCAAATATAATTTGTCAGGGGCGTAGCTGAGTTGAAATAAAGTGCAAGCATATATCGCCGAGCGGAGCGAGACGAAAATTTTTTTGGACCATTTTATGATGAAAATGATAAATACCCTATCTGTTTCTTACTATACCATATTTCAAGAAACGATAGTAACATCCTAGTGGGTTTCGTAATTTGGAAACCCGGGAACAGATAAGACACAAAATGACAAGCAAACACTTTCAACATTGAAAACTAACTACAGATGAAAAACACGGACCCCGAAAAAATATGGCGACCTCCGGTGCTCCGAAGGTAAGCAGGTCCTGCTTCTTGCAAGACACCCGTGGTGTTTCTCACGAGGGTCATTTTAAAATCAAATGAGAGGTTTCTACGACAACGGTAGAAGGTCATTTGTAACACAGATACCCTAGGTGAATCAATAGTCTTTTGGACGAAATGACAATGGGAATACGAAATCGAACGGCTACTTTTAAGTCTTGACTTATAAGTAAGGGAAATAAATCTAAGATGTTTTCAAGGTGATTTTATTGAGCCTGTATAATTAAATGTTAATACTGCATGTAAGACTTAAACTAAAGTATAGACTATTTTTTGCCAAGGCAAATGATCTCAGAACTCTCTCGGTGTCAATATCCATTTCTCTGTGAACATGTATGAGGGCCAACGAAGATAGTCTGTCCTGAACGGAGATAAGTTTTCAGTCGGCGTAATGAACTAAATGACCGTTCGGTAGTTGACGTAGTTACTGGCATTGTAACTAGGATTGCGAAAATTGCAAATATTGAAGGATATAGCTCCTTATTAGTCACTGATAGAGAGGCCTTCAGAGATTTGGGCTTCTCTATAACATCTGGACTCGACCAGCGTCTCTGCCATCTCTGTACCTCTGAGTTAAAGGTTCCTTGATTGTCTGTCAAGTCGTGTCTATATGTTTCGTATAGTTTGTCTATACACTCTGCTGTCAACCATTATAACGTGCAGGTATAAGGTTCTGGCCATGAAAACGATCAGAGTTATCCAATAAACGTCCTGTAAGTTCTGCAATAAAATAGTCAAGAAAGGGGCAATACAAGGCTCGCTTCCAACACTGACTTGGAGTGTCAGCTGGGTGGTTAGCCCGGCTGACCTGTCTTCCGATTCTTCTTGGCATGGACGGTAGGACTTCAATTGTGTCAGCCATCGTAACCGCCTTATCAAAAAGCGCATCCCAAACAGAGTCATCGTTTCGCTCGTCTGATAATTGATCAATTATCAGTTTACACTCACGTACAGCTTCTACCAAATCGCAACTCTTACTCTGAAGATAAGTGGTTAGATGCACAATGCTTTGTAAAATGTGCTCCGTTGTTACTAATCCAATAATAAATTCAAATCTGGATATTGCAGCTAAGAACTGACCGGCCTTGTCGTCACCATCTTGTCGCAAATGTTCAAGGGCACTGACAATAACAGGGAAAGCTACCCTGAATGTGTACAACGAATCAGCGCGACTCGTCCAACGTGTTTCACACAACGTTCTTAGTTTTCTTCTCCCATCAAGCTCCTCTTTGGTTAATATGTCAGCATCTAGCTCATTGTAAAAAGCATCCATCTTTTTTGCAGAGTAGTCAAAAGAGAACGCAATGTCCTGGACTGTGCTCATGATGGTTCGAACGCTTGCATCTTTACAACTGTGAACGATTGCGAGGTTTAAACAATGACTCTTACAATGGACATAAGATGCCTCGGGAAAACGTTCCTTCACATGGGCTTGCACACCCTGGTGTTTTCCAGACATATTAGCTGCTCCGTCATACCCTTGAGCACGCATTTTGTCTCCATCTATCTCGTATTCATCGATAGTATCTAACAGGAGAGTAGCAAGGGCTTGACCTCGTATACTATGAGCGTGTAAAAATCCAACGAATTCTTCGCGGACTTCCAATCCATTGTCTGTATGTTCCAGGAAACGTAAGCAAAGAGATACTTGTTCCTTTGTTGAAGTGTCTGTTGCTTCGTCTGCAAGAATGGCGAAGTAATCACTTTTATTACAATCGCGAACGATATTTTTCTCTTATTGTTCTGCCAATGATTTTGAGTTTTTCATTTTGGATATCAGGAGATGTGTATTTTGCCTTTGAATTGGTCGGTTGTGTTAAATGCTTTGATAGAACATCATCTTCTGAGGCAGCATGATTTAATATGGCCATAAAATTACTGCGTTCCTCTGTGTGACCTCTAACAGCTATATTTTGCCTACCACACAAGATAAGAGTTTCAATTATTCTTTTCATTATATGTCTATTTTTTCCTATCTGAAGATCTCTACTGGAAGTGAGGGTATCGCTGATTGATGGTTTTTCATTACGTATTACCCTAAGGAAATTGTCCGCCATTTCCACAAACCTAAAATGACTAGAATCGCTCCTTTCATGGCGTTTAAAATATCCTGAAATATTGGTCCAATCGGTGACAGGTCTGATAAAAGTCTTTTCCTTGATAGAATCATTTCTTCCAAATAAAACACAAGGAGCACAATACAGAGAATCTTCAGATACAGAATATCTCAGCCATTGGTGTTCTTTGAACCATACATTCTGTACTTTCCTCTTCACTCCGTTTTTCATAACTCTACAAAATTTACGAAATTTGAAAATCTAAAGTTACATTTCTGGGCCAAAATATTCGTTTGTCTTAAAAATAACAAGAAATGGTAAAGTTATTTAGATACTATACTATACAAAGGATATGATTAACGGTCTTGTATGTTGTACTGTTACACCATTGTCCAAGGTTAGGGGGAGGGTTGGGATCCCGCTAACTGGTTTAACCACGCCACATTATTTATATATGTGCCTGTCCCAAGTCAGGAGCCTGTAATTAAGTGGTTGTCGTTTGTTGCTGTGTTACATATTTGTTTTTCGTTCATTTATTTGTACATTAATTTGGCCGTTAGTTTTCTCGTTTGAATTGTTTTACATTTGTTATTTCGGGGCCTTTTATAGCTGACTATGCGGTATGGGCTTTGCTCATTGTTGAAGGCCGTACGGTGACCTATAGTTGTTCATTTCTGTGTCATTTAATTTGGTCTCTTGTTTAGAGTTGTCTCATTGGCAATTACACCAAATCTTCTTTTTCTATATTGTATGCAAATACAGGCATAACCATTACACGGTCGCTGGGTTGTTGGGGGAAGCCCAACGGGCCGTGGTAATTGTATTTGGATACTTATACGAAAGTGTATTCTGATGTTTCATTAACAATTTGGATTTGGAAATTCAGAATTTTTTCTGTAACTGCTAGTACATGTAGACCATGATACAAAAAAAAAATACGAGGTGCACAATGACATTATATTGCTAATATTCTGAGAAATTTTTCAGTAAATCTGATTCGGCGTTTAGGAGCTGAAGGCGTTGCGGATACAAAAGTGTAATGAGAGAACGAACGAATAAACAAACATATGGACGAACGAACAAACGAACAGACGGACGGACTTCCCCTTCACAATATACAGTACCTCCTACTTTACAAGTGGTGGGTATAAAAATGACAAAAATATTTAAATCACCATTGATCCAAATAAAACACTTATATTGGGTGGTATAGGTTTTTTTGTGCAACGTCAGTTTTTGTTATGTTCTGTTGTTTAACGTTTAGTCCTGCAAGATTTATTATATTTTGCAAAAAAAAGTTTCCCGTTCATTGGTGATTGGCATTTTTTAACGTTCTTCCGATCGTGTATGTACCCCCTCCCCAATTGTATCACTCTCTTGTATATGACCCGGGGGCGTTCTGCATTTCATATGCAATTATAATTGATTATTCTGCACGGGTGCATCATATTTTCTTTTTCAAATCGTCCTGTGAAAATGAAGACCCTCGTGTTCATGTGCAAAATGTAAATTCTTTGTATATACATGTATATCCGAAGCCGACTAAGTTACTACAGAAAGCCAGGAAGGGGTGGGGTATTTATATCATAACATATAAAAGTAATATTGTTTTTTTCATATTCTAATTACCTAGATGGGAAAGAGTAGTTTCCATACGAGTTTGGCTCCCATTTTTGCTGCAGTAGGTTGACTTTTGTTTCATGTTTTGACAACTCATCATTTGTTAGGCTAGACATATCAGGATAAGGGGGGTCAAACAATGTTATTTTCTTTGCAGTAACGTCTTGTGAAAACGATGTACATGGCTCATTTACATCTTTGCTGGGCGAATTAGATAAAACGTTTTGGCTTTCGTTATCCGCTGCCTTCTTGCTAAAATAAAAATCTAGCTTCTTCATTTTTATTTTGATTTCTACCGGGGTTAAACTTTGTGTCGTGATTGTAGTTGCAAGTACAGACACCGCCAGACACGATAATCCGGAAAGACTAAAGACTATCCGAAATTCAATTTCAGGATTTTTTTAAATTTTTTTTTTTTTTTGTGAAAAACATGTGCAAGCAAATGATTTTTTGCGTAAAGGCAGCTACGCGCCTGTTTGTGAGAACAATTCTAAACTAGTTCAAAAACCGAGTTTTTAACAAAAGAATTATTTTCATCACTTCATGCTTCAAGTTTTCACAATAGCATATATATATAGAAGGGAAAGTTGATAAACAAGTGATAAAATACGAAAAAACATATAATACATGCATGTTGTTGTCTCTTTGACACATTCCCCATTACCATTCTCAATTTTATGATTAAGGTAACAAATGGCAGAAAATATGTTAATATATTATAATTGTTACTGATATCACAATTTTGCAAACAATTGCCACTTGTGGATGACAATTTAGCGATCATCACTGTTAAATAATATTTTAAATTTATTTATATTTTGGTATAAATATTTTTAAGAAAGGTAAAACATATTTTTCTCTCGGAGGCAAAAACCAAACAAAAAATATTAAAAATGTAATGAAATTCATCCCCAATTTGTTCTGAATTACCTAGGTTACAATCCTATCATCACCAGTCACTCCCAACAAACGTCCACTTTTTGATTTGAATTTCATGATTCAAACAGCTAAAATGACAAAACGCTGTTCACAACTCAACTCATAATACTGAAAAAAAATATTAGTCCATACCATGTTTAGTTTTGAAATTCTTTTATTCAATTATTTAGGTGAGATGTGTACCAAAGTTCGAACGAAGTGGATTTAAGCAATTATTCTTCAACAATGAGAAAACCCATACCGTATAATCGTTTCCGACATGAAAATTACGAAACAGTTCAATTGAGAAAAGTATCAGTCTAATATATAACAAAACAATTTCCTAAAACAAGTATGACAGCCAGGAATCAACGACAACCAATGAACTCCACGCTCCTGACTTGGGACAGACACATAAAGAATATGGCGGGGTAGAACGTGTGTAAAAGCTCCAACCCTACATAACCTGGGACAGTGGTGCAACAGTTCAACATACATGTAAGAACAAACTATAAAATTAGTTGAAAAGGGCTTAACTCGTTAGATCGATACTAAACAGAAAAAATATCTAACAAACACAGACCGGACGTGGCAGGGTATTTATTTAACCATCACAACAAAAATGGCACAATGTACAGGTCTGAGACTACTCGCAGTTACTGACAGCTAGTTCAAAATCTATAACAACTACCAAAAAGTCATGTTTCTAAGACTAAAATATCAATCAGTACACATCCAACATCCAGTGGATATAGTGTAAAGACGTCATTAACAGTCAGAGAAACCAGCTTGTTTAAAATGATCTCATAATTTTATCTTAAATAATTTGTACAATGGAGTAGACTGATTTACGCTATGTGAATACCAATATTCAGACTTGCTACACGCATTATGTTTTCTATCCGACCAATCCAATCAGAATGAAAATTAGCTGCAACATGCAAGTTATATGAGACAATATCTGAAAAAAATCAAATTTTTGGCAATGGGAAAAAAAACCCATTGAGGATTCAGGAACTGTTGTCTGTAATTCATAAAATTGTTAAATATGGTAACTATAGCAATATAAAAAAACGGTACCAAAAATTCCAGTTCTTTCCTGTTACCAAAGTGAATCAATTTTAAAAAGTTCCTACTGGGAATAAGGATTACATTTAAGATACTATTTGTGGTTTACTAGTACATCCTGCAATAGTTTATCAAGTGTCTATTATTTATTTAAGCATTTAGAATACATAAGGTTAAGAAATATACTAAAATATAGTCCGATTTGTCGGAAACATGAAAGAAGCATGAGTAACAGGACAGAGTTGGTAACAGAAAAATACTTTATTTCAAAACAATTACTTTGTTTTCATAGTTTAAGAAAATACACCATTACAAATTGGTCACAATTGGAAGATAACAGCAAACAATGTCATTTTTCTTTTGAAACTTTCATTTGCAAGATGAAAAAATCTGCCTGTAATGAAAAATTCAAAAATAAGTTCCTTTCTGTTACCATCTTCTATACTAGAATTACACAATGTTCTCAAAAGTTAAAAACCTGTCTTTTCATTCAAAAGACAGTATATTATGATATTTTATTAGATTTATTTAATATGATGATAACAACTTATATTACATAAACTGTTTGGTATATAGTAGGTTAACTTCGTGTTTCATCGGTAAAATTGTCCTTAACATCCTTCCTGTTACTGATTATGGCTATGCTGTTACTTTTACAATCAGGTAACATGACAGGAATTACACAGTATTTTTTTTTCTTTTTACTTGAATTGTATGAAAGTGTACTTCCATTTACATATCAATTTAATAAGATACAATTAAAACACATTTAATGTTTTAGTGCTGACATTAAAATAGTCTTAGAAGGTACCCAAAAAGGCTGTAACAGGAGAAAACAACAAAAGTATTGTTCTATAAATTCTTATCTTGGATGAGCTCGGATTTTTCAAACTGGCCGCCTTTCAAACTATACACGTGTAGTCATGGATTCAGGAAATGATGCTCTTCTTGGTCTTTCAAACGTTTCCTCAGGTAAAAAAAAACAGTGGTAACAGCAAGGAATTTATCCCTTGGTACAAAGTTTTAAAATGCTATTTTTTTTAGATATGCTTTAGTTATAAAAAAACCCAGATCAATAGTCGACATCTCTTTTATATAATCTATCATATTTGTGACAATTGGAAACATATTTACTTGATTAGGATATTCTTTGAATGACTTGATTGTCAGTAAAACAACAGTGGACAACACGATTTTGGGAGGGGGGGGGGGGGGGGGGGGGGGTGAACATTTATATTATAATATTTTATTGGAAGAAATATAAGAAGTGTTAAACTGGCAATAGTTGGTGCATTATATATATTTAATACTGATACTTAAAAAAATTCAAAAAGATAATTGGATTAAAATATAATTGCCGGTGAACGATCATACCAGAAAGTTAGACTTTTTTCTGATATTGTCTCATATATCAAGTGATATAAAATAGAATTAATCTTTTTTTCTGCTTCCACATATCAATTTTCTTTAAAAAAAAACCCAATCAGTTTAGCATTTATGAAAATATATACTGGATAACGACCAAGTTCTTCCTAACGAATACAATTTGACGTAGATCGATGTTTTAACTTTTAAAATCATTTTAGAAATAAATATTTTATTGCAACATATCCCTAGACTTCAAAACCATAAAAAGTATGGAAGCAACCATAGTATCGAACAAAGATAAATTAAGCTTGCGTGATATTTTCATTATTATAAACATAACTTTTCATCCCTGCTCTACTGCATCATTTTAGTTTTTGCAAATATACCAGTATTTCAATCAGAATTTTCAGGTAAATAAAACGGTCTTCTACATTGAATTCAACCCCTGTGGCACCGTTAAAGTCCACAATTCCTCTAAAGTCCACAACTCCGCTAAAGTCCACAACAAATTGCCGCTAAAGTCCACAACGCCGCTAAGTCCACAAACTTTCCGCTAAAGTCCACAAAATGACCTCCGCTAAAGTCCACAAGAAAACGCTGTTAAAGTCCACAATAACAAGTTACGCTAAAGTCCACAAAAAAGCACCGTTAAAGTCCAAACAATATTTCTTTATTATAAAAAAATCAATTCGCTTTTTTTTTAATCCCGATAGTATAGATCTAATGCAAAGCATGGACTTTAGTACTTAGAAAGCATTTCTTATCAGCTTGAATTACATTTTTGATAAATGAAAAGATTACAGTTTATGATTTTGATCCCCATAAATCTGATCTTTGTATTACGATTTCCTACCAATCAAACAGACAACATTTCTTAAAAGTTATCAAGCTATTATGGTGCGCTTTTTGTATTCTTTAATAAACATTTGAACATCTACAAGAAACTCCAATATAGCGTTTTTTTCTTTATATGCTGGAGACATTGACATATCTTGGGGCCTATATTTGACATTGAAATTTTCTTTTCAAATATATGAAACATAAAAAAGAAATTTTAATCCATGTAGTGTCTGTTAGGCTCAACAGCAGCTAAAATGGTCCGTAAATCTCAAAAGTAGACTTTGAACCATAATGCTCTTGTATGAAATCAACATAATGAAACAGACTTCCACACATTCATGTATTTTGTAGCGCTGAGCAGATTTCCATCACTCAGTGATTGCATGTTTTTTTTTGTTATCAAAAGGAAAATGTATTTGTTTCAAAATGCGTTGAAGATGAATTGAAAATTAAACGCGGATGCGGTTCTGTATTGTGTATTACCCATGATGAGTACAAGTATAAAAGATTTTAAAATTTTAACAATGCTATGTGTATATCTGTTCCAGATAATATGAGTACACATATGGTCCGAACCATATAAGTATACTTGAACGTATGATCGGCCCGTATGAGTATACTCGTACGGTCTGGGTACGAGCTCGACCATACACGTGTATTTGGACCATATGGGTTGATTTGTCAAATTTATCAAAAGTTAAAAAATAAAATAAAAACTTTAACTGAATACAATAAAAAAAAAAAGTGACGCTACATGGTAGCTTTATCAGTTACGCTCCTGTATTAGATTTGAAGTTTTAGTTCAAATGCTTACTGAAATTAAAGTTATTGGAAGTACATACATGTATAATGTTGGAAGATACGTATACGATTTTCGAATATTCAGAACTTTAATAGAAAAAAACCTCACGCCAGTAAATGGTCAGAAGAATGTGTCACCTACATTTTGTTGTTACATATATCATCATTGTTTTTCATAAAAAAATATTTAGGGCCTATTTCATGCAGGACTTTAATCAAAATTGGTACCTATGGAAGCAGGATTCCAGGGCTTTCCATTGAAATTGAAGTAGAAGGCTCAATTAAAATTATAGGCGGCTGTAACATGCGTTCGGCGAAGCCGGACGCCCACCAAGCTGTAAGTTTGGTGCCTTACGGCAGGGGGTCTGGGGGCCGCTCAAGGCCTCCAGAAGCTCTGGCATAAATAGAGCAAAATCCTGCATTCTCGCAATCTCCTGGCACCTAATTTCATCTTTCAAATGACCATTATTTATGTACACATGATGTATGATTTAAAGAAAAAAAAAACTCCAAGAAATTTCATTTTTTTTATGTTAGTTTTTTTATTTTCATTACCTTATGCTTAAAATTCATTTACTTTTAAAGGAGTTTTATTTAAATAATCATCCGCTTTGGTAGAAATCTTGATCGATTTATTTTGCATAACTACGTACATTTGTAAACAAATGACCCCCCTTTTCTCTCTAAAGACTGTTACGCGTATTTAAATCATAAATATTTCTCAAGCATTGACAGAAAATTGATATATCCTCTGATTTTCTCTTTTTTTTGTAAACTGTTCAATAAGTAGGATACATAAATCATTAGAAAATGTTATTTTGTTATATATTTAGATATATATTTTATATATATATGTGTAATTCAGTTTATATGTTTTACGGAACTGTACAAGTGATGTCCGGAAACGCCTTTTTGTTTTACTCTCTCTCTTATTAAAATGTCGTTAACGTAAGTTGTGTTTTTGTTCATGAGCTAGTCGCAACCCCAACACTAATATTAATAAGACGAGGCGATATCGTTACATGGTGGAGTGACCCTAAAAAGATTAATAGGAGACTTTTAACAATTTTATGAGAATATTTGCTGTTTTTAAAAGACATTTTAATTATTTCTGAAAATGTGACTCCCGTGCATTTTACATGTAGACCCCGAACACGAGGACATCACACGTGGTTGATTCGTCAATATGGATTATAAATTAAGAGAGCTTTTTGACCAGTGACTTATACCAACAAATATTAATCATTTTACAACAAAATTTCCACACAAACATATAGACATTTATTTTTTATTCATCTTTTCGTCATGTTTACATAAATGCTGCTTCCCCGTGTCAGAAAACATCATGGACGTCCGTAGGTGTATTCAAATATCTATTGTCTTGTATAGACGGAATTACTTGGAATAATTGGAGATTGTAAAAATAAAAGATTTATCATAGTATATGCATTGCCTGTATTTATTCTCGTTTTTTGTAGAATGTGAGATTTATCTCATTTCTGCTCGTCTACTTACAGCTGAGCGTACAGTATGTGAGATTTTTCTCATTACTGATTTTTCCGTGTGATATATATAAAACATTGTATTTTTATTGGGTAAATGTCGGAATCTGACAACGAGTCTGTATTTACAGACGATTTTCTATTATATAACCAAATAACAGACGACATAGAACCCGATATTGGCTATTTATTGCAACCACCGGCTTCTCCACTACAGTTAAATACTTCGTTTAGTCTGCCAAATGTAGAGACACCAATTACCCCTGCCTGGACACAATTTGATAAATTTCAAACCTCAGATTTTACCAATTCTAGTACGCCAAATACCGTAATTTCTTCAACACTTGACGACGAAGTTCAACCTCCCATATCAAATTTCAAACATAATTCTTTTCACAAAATGGAAAAGTTAGCGAATTGCCGTAAATTTGGGGGATACCCACATGAAAATGCATTTCAGTTTTTGAGTGAGTTTGAGTCTTATGCCGTGTTACATCATATATTACCTGAAGAAGATGCTAGAAAAATTGCCGCTTTTCATTTGCACCTTTGTGGTCCAGCTCTTACTTGGTTCAATACTCTTCCAGCCGACAATAAGCATGTATGGCAAACATTTGAACAGGTGTACAAGAAGCAATATATTGATGTTGATTTTCGAAGTCCAACTATACTTCTTGAAGGTGAAATATTTGAAACATTAAAGCTTTCAAAAGGGCAATCAATTGACGATTTTTACGCTCAACTCCTTGAAAAAGCAACAATTTTGCACAAAAGTGATCACGAAATACTGATTAAATTTATAAAGGGTTTGCCTGATCAACTCGCCTTTTTTGTTCGGGCAGGTCACCATAGTGATAGCGCAAATTGCCTAGCAGCTGCCAAAATGGGCGAAGCTTATGGTTATCGAAAGGACGAAGCACCACTTGTAGCTGCTGTTACTAAATCTGCCAATAACACACCCGCTGCGGTGAAAGATTTAAACAATTTCAAAACCGATGTAGTTAGTGAATTACAAGGACAAATAAACAGTCTAACCCAAGCCGTGTCAAAACTTGCCACAAACTTTTCACAGCAACTAGATAATTCTCGTGATGTAAAAGAAAGCGATCGGGTTTCTCGTCCACGAAATCGAGATCGTCAAGTATATCAATATAACCGTGGACTGTGTCGTAAATGTCAAGCGCCAGGACACTTTGCACGTGCCTGCAATTGGAATGAACAGGGTAATATAGATTCCTCATTTATTTGTCATATTTGTGGCCAAACGGGCCATAAGAGTCCACAGTGTGTAAACTATTCGGGAAACCGAATGAACCCGGGGTTCACAGGGCAGGACCCCCGGGGCGGCATCTAGATAAAATTTCTGTACACGCGTCTGCCCATGTTATTAATAACATTTCTGATAAAACTGTAAATTATTCAGAATCAACTGAATGTACAAGTGACGACGATTCAACATTTGTTAGTAAATTTTTGTATATGCCTGTGCGAATTGCAAATCTGGAAATTTCAGCATTGATTGATACAGGTAGTTCAATAAATGTCATGTCTTCGCAACTTTTTAACTCAATACCAGATTCAATGAAGTCCGAGTTCAGTGCTACGAGTGACAAAATTACTTTAGCGAATAACCAAACAGTGCAAATTTATGGAACTGCTAAGGTTAAGATTACTGTGCCTCAAGGAAAGCACTGGATTCCTGTATATATTTTAGCGCAAACATCGCATCCTTTAATTTTAGGAACGCATTATTTGTATTCCAAGAATATCGTTCTTGACTTTAGTGATTGTTGCATAAAATCTAAACAGTTCAAAGTTCTGACTCAAAGTCCTGCTTCTTTACCTCCGAATTCAGAAGTCCTTATTTGGGGACACGTAAATGGAAAAGTGCAATATGGAATGCAAGGTATATGTACTTCTAAAATATCTAAAGACCGAGGAGTCATAATATCAAAAGCTGTAGTGACAGTAAATCGTGAGAAACAAGTCCCGATTAAAATATTGAATTTTACTAATGAAACTGTACATTTGAATAAAGGACAGATTTTAGCGGAGCTTGAACCATTTTCTAAGGATCATGTATGTATGCCTTTGAGTGAAAATAATGACACTCATTTTGTTCAAAATATTCAATTGTCGACTGAACCGGTGATTAAAGATACTGAGATCGACTCTAAATTTATTTCTTATTTTAATATTCCCGAATACTTAACTGAAGTACAGAAATCGACATTGATTGAATTTTTACTTTCTAATAAAGAATTATTTGTAACCGAGGAAAACCCTGACTTAGGCTTTACCAATGTTGTTCAACACCAAATATGTTTGAAGCCCGACTTTAAACCGAAACACCAGCGTTCATATCGTTTAACTCCTGAAAAGAAGGATATTCTAAGACATCATTTAGATGAACTTTTGAGACAAGGTGTAATTGCACCGGTAGACGAAACAAAAGATGTTCCTATTACAAGCCCGGTTGTACTTGTGTCGAAAAGAACGTACCAAAAAGGCAAAGCAAATGCTTCATCGAAAGAGACTAGTTTGTCAAAATTTCGTTTCTGTTGTGACTTTAGGTATTTAAATTCCATGACTCAGCACTTTTCGTATTCAATTCCAGATTTACAAGATCTCACTGAATCGTTTTCTACAAAAACTCCGAATTTTCTGACATCAATAGACTTATCGTCTGGATTTTTTCAGCTACCGATTTCAAAAGACAGTCAACGTTACACAGCCTTTAATACATGCTTTGGTACTTTTAAATTTTTAAGATTACCGATGGGACTGAGCTCATCTCCAGCATCTTTTCAACTGTTGATGGATAAAGTACTTAAAGGATTAACTTTTAAATCATGTTTGTGCTATCTTGATGATATCCTTATTGCATCCGAAACATTCGATCAGCATATTGAAGATTTACGGAACGTTTTTCAAAGACTTTCGAATGCTGGTTTAAAGCTGGGACCCAAAAAGTGTACTTTTGCTCAGAACTCTTGCATATACTTAGGTCATAAAATTTCAAATAAAGGAATTGAGCCACCACCGGACCGTGTTCAGGCCATCGTTGATTATCCTATACCAAAAAATGTGAAAGAGTTACGCCGCCTTGTTGGTTTATTTAATTGGTTTCGGAAATACATCAAAAATTTCAGTGCTGAAATGGAACCTCTGACGAGACTTTTAAAGAAATATGAACGTTTTAGCTGGACCGATGAATAACAACGTGCATTTCAGAATGTTAAATCACTCCTGCTAGATTCTCCTATTCTGGCCTTTCCAAACTTCAATTTACCATTTAGACTTGCTGTAGACTCTTGTTGTAAGGGGATTGGTTACGTGCTATATCAGAAAATGAGCGAAACTGATGAAATTCGTGTTATACGATTCGGATCTAAAGCACTTAGTAAATGGCAGAAATCATATGGCCCAACAAAGCTAGAATTACTTGGCATGGTTACCGCCGTTTTAGAATGTTCATCATACCTACGTACACAGCCGTTTGTTATAGAATGCGACCACCAAGCGTTGAAACCGCTATTTAGCAACCAACTGAAAGGCGCCATTTATGAGCGATGGATTGCTATTTTGCAGCAATATAATTTTGAAATTCAATACAAACCTGCGAGGGAAATGCAAGTTCCGGATGCTTTGTCACGATGCACGCAAGAGACTAATAACGCCTTTGAAAGTCCAGACGAGCAAGATCCGTACTTCCCATATGAACCGGAAAATACAGGTCAAATAATTGTTCCAGGAGGCATTCAATTGACCACTTTATTACATGACTCGGATACTAGCGACAGTAAAAATTTACAATTGAACAATATTTGTCTGCCTGCGCCAGTTCCGATGTACACCGTCGATAATAGTGTTCCACGCAAAAATGTATTGTTACAGGCACAAAATGAATATGATGCCGACACTGAAGACATTGATCAACAGTTTGCACGTGTAGCAAAGAAACGTAAACCGCGAAAAACGATACAACTTTACCCATGAAAGAAATATAGCGTAGTGAAAAAATCAGAACCTTTGAATAAACTGACCGATTGTGACTCAAAGCATACTCAAATATCGATTTCTGATCAGTTGAACCAGTTTGAAAAAGTTTATCAACAAATCACTCAGTCGACTAATTTACCAAAATCGGATCAAATATTTGATCAAAGTTCTGATAGTGCTACTTCTCAATGTGATGCAACATTTTTCAATCAAAGCACTGAAAGTTCTCAAAATGAAGAGCCAGACAAAATATTTAATCAAAGCACTGCAAGTGATAATGTACAGGATTTGGACAAAATATTTGAGCAAACTACTGACGTTAATGAAACGCAGGTTACTTATATTAGTGAAAATGAAATCACGAACAATTATACCAACAAACGAGACTCTGATACTGGTATTGATAGTGATCCAAATGTAAATGTTTTGAAATCGATTGACATTTTTCGGGAAAAGGGATTTAGCATAGAGTCGATACATGAATTGCAGCGTAATGATACAAACTGCAGACCGTTAATTAAGTATCTTGAAAGAAACGAACTACCAAAGCTGCAGAAAGAAGCGCGCAGACTTCTTTTATTAATACCAAATTTTCACTTGATCAATGGAATATTATTTCATACACGAAATAGGAAATCAGTGCGTGCAAAAACAATGAATAATTTTCAGCTAGTTGTCCCGGAAATTTCATTGAAAACAATAATTGCATTACATCATGATTCGACATTAGGTGGACATTGTGGTATACAAAATACTCTTGATTTAATCCAAGAACAGTACTATTTTCCGAATGTGAGTGAAAAAGTAACTGATTATATTCGTTCATGTCATGAATGTCAAAGCAGGAAAAATACCACACTAAAAACAAAAGCGTCCATTACGTCATTTCCTACGCCGTGTGCACCATTTGAAGTTTGGGAGATGGACCTTCAATATGGACCCGTCCCTGTCTCTCGAAGTGGCAATTCTTACATTTTTACTGCAATTGACTTATTTAGTAAATACATGTTTGCAGAGCCGATACCTAACACTGATCCGTTAACAGTAGGAAATGCTCTTTTTAGATTAGTCACGCAATTTGGAGTTTGTCGAACTATCGTTAGTGATCAAGGATCGGAATTTATTGGTAAATGTTTCCGAGAAGTTTGTCGTTTATTGGATATTATTCAGGAATATACCCCTAGCTTCGCTCATCATTGTTTGGGAGCATGTGAGAGACCTCACAGAACTTTATCGGAAAGACTAACACCGTTTATTGTAAAAGGAAAACCATGGGAGGACGTATTACCGGGAATAGTATTTTCGATGAACAATACGCCAAACCAAAGTGTTGGATTTTCGCCTTTTGAAATAGTGTTTGAGAAAAGACCCCAATTTCCGTTGTCTCTACATATTAAGGACACCGACTTTTCGTCTGTACCTAAAGATTGCCATACCTATCTGAAACAGCAATGTGCAAAATTAAACATTATACGTACTGAAGTCGAGAAAAATGCTATCAATTCAAAAGTTAAAATGATGGACCGAGTAAATAAGGACAAAATATCAAATATTTCATTTAATGAAAACGACTATGTTTATTTGTTGAAAGAGCCAACCGGGTCAGGACAAAAATTTAAGAATAAATTTGCCGGTCCATATGTGATTTCTGCAGTAAATAGCCCTCATATGTATACCCTGAAGGACCCACACACGAACAAAATTCTATCAAAGTCAGTGCATATCAATAGACTGAAATCTGCGTATGTGAGAAAACCAAATCCGTCAAAATATTTTATGGACCCTGTTCATACGAAACTAGACGATGTTGAAGTGCAAGATTATACATCTATGGATGAAGATAATACGCCTGTTAAGGACAACCAGAACACCAATTATGACAATTTATCTGAAAATACTTCCGATTTTGATAATACAAGCAAATCAGACAATATTTTGATTGTTGAAAATAGTACAGCCATGTCTCGCCCAAAGCGCACTAAGAAATTACCCGCTAGGTTCAAAGATAATAATTTCATTCATTTTAGTGAGGTTGACGTATCTAGCGAATCAACGTCTGCAAGTCAGTTAAAAGTGAAAAGATTTCTAGCGCACAAAATTATGAATGGAAAAAGAGCGTATCTTGCTCATATAGTTGGTGAACCAGCCCAACACGCTATGTGGCTTCAAGAACATCAGCTTGGACCGAAAGCAAAGGCCAAATTAAAATCTCGACCTCCGCCAAAAATTTAAACATTTTTATTGTCATATCATCATCTTTATTTAATTAGCGTCCACCATTTATATACTCGTTAGATTTATCTCATGAGTACATGCGCGATACAACTGTATATATATATATCTTCACAAGTAGACTATTTGTCTGTGAGAGTTTTCTCATGACTACATGCGCAATACAACTGTATATATTCACAAGTTGCTA
Source organism: Mytilus galloprovincialis (assembly GCF_965363235.1). Lineage (NCBI taxonomy): Eukaryota > Metazoa > Mollusca > Bivalvia > Mytilida > Mytilidae > Mytilus > Mytilus galloprovincialis. Next base: position 72,179,975 of record NC_134843.1, read on the forward strand.
TTTGTCTGTGAGATTGATCTCATGACAATTTAATGAAGTAGCTATGTACAACGTAACATTTATCGAAATTTGGAACATCAACTCATGATATTAATAATTTGTCAAGGATCTGTGTTTGCCGTCTGTATTTTATTCTTTCGCAAACTTACTTGTGAGATTTATCTCATAGTAAGATATCCGTTATACTGAATATCCGTAAACATGGTAAATGAAGACCAAGAGGCAAAAGAAAAGAGAATTGTGAACATTTATTGTGTGTTCCCTATTATATTTTGTATTATTATGCATTGATGTTTTATTATATCATTCCGGCATCACTTACATATATGATTATTGCAATATTTTGTATTGATTATTGATAACATGAATAATTTTGTTTGATAAACATGTTTTTTTTTGTAATGAAGCTTTTATTAGAATTTAAAGGCAGTTAGCCTAAATTACTTTTGAAAGGCAAATTCATTGACTTTAGAACATGTAATTAAAAGAAAGGTTTTTTTGTGGTTTTTTTTTCATTTTGAATATAGGATTTTGCGTATCGTATAAAACTTTTGTTTGTAATTTCGAAAGTTGCAAGGATTAGTTAAAGACTTAATCGTATTGTCAAAACTTTATAAAGAAAACTACACTTTATTTTAAGAAATGAACATTGTTTTTTCTGTAGTGCGAATTGTTAGTGAAATAAGTTTAATACCCCCAAAACATGGAAATTGGAATAGTAAGGCATAGATAACCAAATGAGATTGTATGAATACCTGTCAGTGACTTTTATATGTTAATCACGAATAACCTGAGTAGTATTGCTGTGAATAGTATGGTTCACGAGAAATTCAGAGTGCATGAGAGTTTTATGATCTGGTCTCATATTGTATTTTTGTGTGAGACTCTTTGAAAGTGTGCATATTTTATCACGTTTAGCATTTATCTACAAAATAAGAGTAAGGTCTCTGGTGATTTCATAGTATTTATATCATATGATATTAACTGTCACGTTTATGACGAACACGATATTTTCTATACATGTAGTACTCTGCAATTTGTTACAAGATGCTTATTCCACAAAGTTATCCATACCAGTTACTGTTTTTATATATTGAAAGTTGAGAGAATTTATATATTATGAAAGTTAGAAAGATATATTGGTATTATTGATCATGTATTTTATTTGATTATGGTATGAATTCCACATATGCAAAAATTCATTGGGAATTTTCTTTCTGCCGGGGGATGTTATATATTTAGATATATATTATATATATATATGTGTAATTCAGTTTATATGTTTTACGGAACTGTACAAGTGATGTCCGGAAACGCCTTTTTGTTTTACTCTCTCTCTTATTAAAATGTCGTTAACGTAAGATGTGTTTTTGTTCATGAGCTAGTCGCAACCCCAACACTAATATTAATAAGACGAGGCGATATCGTTACAATTTATTGAGGTCGAGTCGACAATATTCTACTTTCGTTTTCTGAACCCCACGTGGGCTTTGAAAAATGAACTTCAAAAGATACTGTTTTCCAGATTCTGAACAATATGATCTACTACACTTTCTTTAATTTGACTAATAATATTCCATAACATAAGATTGTCATTCTATCTGATTGTCTTCACGTTTCAAAAGCCAAAAAAAAGCCAACGAGTTAATGACCATCGGAACGTCTCTATTGTTATCGTTCAATGACCACCGGAACGTCTCTCTTGTTATCTTTGAAAAGAAACGATGCATTCTGACTTTAAAAAGACAACCAATCAGTGACCTGAATTCATGTGAACTATATTTAGCCCAAGGTAAACACTGACTTTTCATCCTTGTTTATCGTGACCGCGACTTTGCGACAATACGTTTCTCGGCTGCCTGTAAACATTTGAAAAAGATATTTTTTTCTTTTTGAATTTATATTTTTGTCAGTGAAGTAGCCGGCACTTGAAGCCACCGTAAGCGGCGGATTTCCGCCGGCTACCGGCTTCAATGGAAAGCCCTGGGATTCTCATTATTTATTTTTTTTATTTGGTAATAATTATTTTGAAACGTTAATTATCGATTTCTCATGATGTTACACAAAGTTTATATTTTATCCAAAAATTTGATTTGCATCAGGAGAAAAACAAAAATAACCGAAGAAAATTATGACTAAATAAACAAATGTCTATTCAGACAATTCTGCGTCTTCTTTCAACAAATGGTTTGTGAATATCCAACTGTAAATATCATGGTCAAATGTAGTATTAATTTGTTTTGTGTATGTTCTTAACATTCACTGACCGATTTATTTGTGCGTTAAGAAATCCAGAACTAGTAAAAATATATGTATAATAGCATTGTAGGGAGTTAATATAGGATACAGGCAATAGGAACACAGGCACTGTGAATAGGAACGATCATCAGTTACATTAAGCCCGAACACCAACAGTTGTGGAACTATCATATAATTGTAATTATTAAGATAGCACAATACAAAGATTTTTCATCCCCAATCAGACCTCTTTAAACTGATGTAATTCCACTCATCTTTCTTTATATTTTATAAATGAGGCACCAAAAGAAAGCAGAAGGATTAATCTTTCAAATTGTGATAATTTCATTATGACATAATTATTACATAATTAATTGTTATGTAATTAGTTGCCATATTGGATGTCCATACTGGAATCAATTTAGCTTCTTTGTTATTCATAGCATCCCAAATTTTTTCATAGATTCTTGCTCAACACAGTTTGACCTCCAAAACTGTGTCTCAGATTTTTCATTTTGTATTTCATTCTCTCATAAATCTTCAATGAAGTTTGCAACATCAATTCATAAGAGACCACTCAATTCAATTGGGTATAAAATTTATTCTATTGAGTTTTTTGGAAATCTGAGACACAGTTTTGGAGGTCAATCTGTGTTGTACAAGAATCTATAAAATATTTTGGGATGTTGTGAAGAACAAAGACGCTAAATTCATTCAAGTGTGGACATCACAATATAGTAACTAATTACATAATAATTAATTATGTAATAATTATGTCATAATGAAATTATCACAATTTCAAAGATTAATCTTTTTCTTTCTTTTGGTATCTCATTTTTAAAAAATAAAGAAGGATTAAATGAATTACATCAGTTTAAAGTTGTCTGATTGGGAGTTGAAAAATCTTTGTATTGTGCTACCTTAATACGTCACATCAAAGTTAATCTCCTTTCTATGTTCTCTTTTAAGATACTTTTTTTATACATCGCGATGACCGTGAGGGCATTCCGATGTTTTGATATCGCCTAGATTTCCATTACGTAACTTTCGTTTTGGGTTTGTAACCGAACTATAAACATGATAAATACGCAAACATAAACGAGTGCAAAAGTAACATTCCTTATCGTTTGTAATAAATACTCTTCAATGAATACTGATGCAAGTTTTGTTAATATAAAATCGATTTTACATATATCCCTATTGGTCAATCAATTTTTCCCAAATTAAGTTAAGAGGGGGGTGTGGGGGTCAGTTAAAAAACTATGTGAATTAAGTTTTTTTTTTTATCCTTTATTGAACTTTTGATGTCGTCCCTTAGTAAAAAATCATTGCTATTATCTTGTGTACACGTACCGAAAAATTGTGTGAACTTGGTCGCATGTGGAAGAATACCTCAAGAACATTTTGCGGCAATTCCCACAACAATCGGTAACTCTGCGTGGAAGTTTTTCTTTGAGGGAAAATATGAATGCCTACTCATATCCATTTTTTTTACAGAAGAGTGTCCACCATGCACTTTCAATGCACTTTTATAAGAATAGTAGAATAAAATGATGTACCAATGGATGAAAATTATATATACATGTACATTTTTCTGTAATATTAATATAATATATGTCACCAAACCAGTGTATACTATTTGTATCACTACAGTATAATAGTCTTAAGGTGAGGTTGAATTTCCTGTCATTCATTCTTCATCCACGCACGAACTTGTCTCAGAAAATAATATATCTCTGTGCATTAACCTCAGTTTCAGGTATAGAGATACATTTTGTAGATTTTTTTTTCTGAGACATGTATGTGCTTTTGACCATCCCCAAGAACTTGTGGTCATCCGATGTTCAGTATTTCAGTACTTTGATTAGTATTTTGAAAAGTCTAATGGAAGTGTAGTACGAAGATTTGAGCTGAAACTTGAACAAATTACAAACTTTCAAGGAATCATTAAGTTTCTGTTCTTTTCAATGCAATTTTATGGGTAACTGTAGATCAGATGAAGCGTTTTGTGAGTAAAAACATATAAATCTCTGAGTACTTTTGCATGTGATTAAAAACACTTTACTTTTGTAGATATATTCATTTTTTTTATCGAAAATAAATACATAGTACACAGTAAGTAAGCAGTCAATATGAAAATAAGGAGATGTAGTATGAGTGCCAATGGGTCAACTCTCCACCAAATTAAAGTTCAAATGAAAAGAGTGTAAGGAATAAGACAACAATTTGTTGTTTTAAATAAGGGAGTGCGGAACAATAACGAAGTAGTTGATAATTTGAAATTATGGTGATGTTTTCGAAAAAGTAATCTTGTTTTTACTCTTTTTGAAGGTTTTAAACTACTTGCCCTTAATAATTTAAAGCACAGAATATTTTCATTTTTATTTAGAATTTATCATACTGGCTTCATATTTCTGTTCTGAAAATTATAGCATATTATTTTTCGTTGTTTTCTATAGCCAACACTGAAATTACTAACGTAAAAAGTGTGTGAAAGGTTTTGTGACAGGGGACCTTTTGGGATTCATTTACTTAGTATTTGTTTTGTTCAATGTAAAATTAAGCCCGCATTTCTTTCTAACCAAATGTTTGTAAACGTTGTGTCGCGTTTGTTGCTGTTTTCTAAACGCTACATAAGTAGAAACAAATACATCGTTTAATAAGTCTTTACCAACCCTGTTTGAACTTTCAATAAAACATGCACATGTTGTTGGTAAACAGACTTTTTTACAAACGTAGTCGTTTAATCAGGTTGAAGTTAGAAACAAATCCAGCGTTTGTACTAACAAACGACAAACGACAAACTGCAGACGCATTTTTAGCGTTTGCATAGTTTGTCAAAGTTTATGTAAACTTTGCAAACGTATGTTTGAAAGAAATGATCAAAACATGTGCGTGCTTAGCCGTTTTCATTGTTTGTGTTAGAAAAAATGCACCCTAAGATTGCTGTCCGAATGAATGCTGTTTAAATGTTATAGATTAGGAGGCATGTTTGATTTGTACATTAGTTACGCCAAAAAAAGTGATCATATACAACGAATAAGAAGAAAAGAAAAACAGTACTTCAAGAATGCAGTAATAATGAAATAAATTAATGACTAAACAAATTTACGAACTTTTAAAAATAATGTCCAAATTAGCCATCATCTATACCTCATTTTGTGTGTCGCTTCTCTTCCTTCCACGATAAATTAATCATCATGTATTTGTGTTCTATAGGTAACATGCATAGTCGCATTTGTCATCCATTCTTATAATTATTCAGATTGAGCTATTTTTAGAGAAAAACGACAAAAAAGTAGTCCGGATATTGATTCCGTCATCAGACTGACTTTTAGTCATAGATAAGACTTCCGGTTTTAAACATGCACCAGTACAACCAATCGTATGATAGATAACAAAACTGAAAAAATAAATAAGCCAATCAGAGCGTTCTCCATATCATGGTGTTTAGATCGCAATAACCACAACTATAATAACTCCTTAGAGAGGACAATCATTTTATATAATTAAAATAAGTTAAACATGTGGTAACAAGAATGTGTCCATAGTACATGGATGCCACATCGGCACTATATTTACTAAGTTTCGAGTTAATTGGACTTCAACTTCATCAAAAACTACCCCGACCAAAAACTTCGACCTGAAGCGGGACAGACGGACGGACGAACGAACGAACGCACGGATGCACAGACTAGAAAACATAATGGATATAAATGGGGCATAAAAATTTATTGTTGAAAGTGAAAGTAATGATTTGGCAAAAATGAAAGTAGGTAGAGATTAGAGAGAGGCAGGACCTTTTCGGGGCGTCGGGATCGGATGTTTTTAAGTTTGGGATTTGGAATCCTTACGGGATCCGGGAATATATTTTTCGATTTCGGGATTTCGGGATATGAATTTCTTTAAATTCTGCAATTCGGGATCAGGACCCCTCCGACCACCCCATTTAATTAGCCATTTATATACAAGATTCATATCCTACCATTGGCATGTTAATAAGGCTCTCAAAAGAAAAAGCACTGATGGATTGTCCAAGATGCATATTTTATTACACTAATAATGGTCTATTTATAAGCAGTAACATTTATTTCATGTTTGAAGCGGTGCAAATTTTTAATTTAATTTGACTTTTACCAAAAGATGCATTAATATTGTAACAAAGGAGAAGAATAATTGTGGTCTGAGGCCAGAAATACGAAAATAATTGAATTTAACAGAAAGGAAACAAATATCGGACTTTGGAAAAAGGGACAGAGCTTTTGATACCTTATATGAAATTCTCCATACATAATATATTTTACAAAACATCTACCTACAACAGTTCACAAGCTGTATATGCCCGCGATTTCGCGGGTGTGTTCTAGTCATAATAATACAAAGATCAAATTAATGGAACAAAATCATCTCCAGATACCGTACTTTTTTTCATTCATCAAACTGGTAAACAAATAACTACCGAGAAGAAAAGTCCATGCTTTTTATTGTACTGACGGGATTAAAAAAACGAATTGATGTTTTCTGTCAATGAAAAAAAAAATGTGGACTTTAACGGTGCTTTTTTGTCGACTTTAGCGTAACTTGTTATTGTGGACTTTAACGGTGTTTTCTTGTGGACTTTAGAGGAGGTCATTTTGTGGACTTAAGCGGAAAGTTTGTGGACTTTAGCGGCACATTGTTGTGGACTTTAGCGGTGTTGTGGACTTTAGAGGAATTGTGGTCTTTAACGGTGCCACAAACCCCATTATAATCTAACCCGATTTGAACAATTTTCTTTTTATTAAACAAAAACCCTTAGTTATGCTTTAATTCACTACTCATACTTTGTAAAACGTCACCAGTGTCTGAGCAGAAAGATGATGAACCAGGGGTATGTCTAAAAACGTCTCATCCTGTTCTAAAAATGTTTATCGGAAGATAGCAAGACATTGTTGATAAACATTCCGTATCAACTTCACAAATGATACACGATGGTCTTGAAGTTTAAATTCTAGGTACTGCGTTGTTTATCATCTTAATAACTTGTTAATATATTATTCTTTTATTTGTCCTTGTAAATTATTACTTTTTCTGTTTAGTCTTTTTTTTTTTAGTAATATCCATTTGACGTGGCTCGGAACTTATACATCCCGTCATTGTGTTATTGTGCTATGATAAATTTTGTATTCTTGTCTTTCGTTTTTGCTAATGTGCTTCGTCTATATGCTTTTTTTGTTTTTCATTGCTGACATATTCGTTCGTTTTTATAGATTTATGATGATAACATAATGTTGACTGCTGTAACCATATTTTTGACATTTTTACCTATTATGTCTGTTTGTTTTGTTCAAACCTCGTTGTCAATATTTATTCAAAATTGGACATATTTAAGGTCATTGCTCCGCAGACTTTTCCAACTTGCCAATAATTTTTTTTTCCTATATTTAAGTTACATTTATTAAAGGGTTTCTTGTAATTCTTATTTTGTCTTGTCAAGTTTCTTTTATTCTCATTAATTCGAATCCTCCAGTTCACATATGTTTACTATATTATAAGCCTTCATTTGCTTGTGACAAACACCATTATACCATAGTTTGTTATTCTTATATTTTCATTATTACCTCTTTAATGGTTTTGAAAAATACACCTCTTTCAACATAGTATTGTTTATGCAGCTTGTGCAATCAATCTATAACAAACATCAAAACCGTCATCTAAATTTAAAATAATCACAAAATAAATAATTATGTGATATTTTTTACAAGTAAAAGTTGATAATACATTTAATTTAGTGTGTGCATTAAGGTAGCACAATACAAAGATTTTTTTACTTCCAATCACTAACCTTTGAAATGCTGTAACTTTCTTATGAATTCATAGAAAATAATAAAAGAGGTATTATATATAGATAGATAAATGATTAATCTTTTAAATGAATGCAATATTTTTATTATGCAATCATTATATAATCAATTATTATGTAATAAGTGGCGAAATCTGGGTAAGTTCACTTGAATGAATTTAGCTCTATCATCTCTTTAACTATACAGAAAATTTTAACGAAATCTTAACCAACACTTCATGGGGTTCAAAAGGGTGTTTCAGATTGTTTCTATGGTATTCCATTCTCTCATAAATCTCTAATTAGTGTAAACATCCTAACCACACAAAAGCAGATAATGTTTAACTAGGTGTAAAATTTGTTCTTTACATTCTATCTAAAATCTGAGACACCCTTTTGTAGATAATGGCCATAGGAACATATAATAAAATCAACCCTCTAGGGATACCTATGCAGAAGCTAATTTCATTTGAAAGTGGAAATTTAGTGAAAAATATTTTAGACACAGTAAACATTATAATTGGTTACATAATTGTTGCATAATACTAACATTGCATTAATTTGAAAGAGTATAATCTGTTAGCAATCCAAAACTACCACTTTTATAAATGTTCAAGCATTATTAAGAAAGTTACAGCATTTTAAAACTGAGAAGTTGGAGTTATAAAATCTTTGTATTGTGCTACCTTAATAGACACAATTTAAAATCATGACTCTGAAACATAAAGTTAAGAATATAATTTTTAATCATATTGAAATATACAATAATATTATAACTACCACACTTTAAAGGAATATAAACTGAACCAAATCAATTTTTTTTTAATGCGACCCCACAGCAAAAGAAAATGAACCAAGTTGAACATACTTCCTCAGATCTGCCTTTCAACGGCACTACAGAATCAAATAACTCTTTCATAACAAAAACAGCAACACAAACATTCCACTTTTGATTTTTTATGGTCAAAATTTGTTATAATGTCATCCAAATCATCAAATTTTGTTTCTGACAAGAAAATTTCAATTTGTTTTACAAAACTCCAAAAAATCTACAGATATCAACTTTGAGCTTAACCCAAAACATTCAGGACAACAATTTATGGCTATCAAAAGAGGTATGTGGTGAGCAGGTTTTAACTAAATTAAGAGAACAGTTGTAGTTTACAGATGTGTGAATTTCGTTAATTGATAAGGAAGCGAAAAATCAAGGCAATGAATAACGCTCGAGGGAATCGCATTAACTCTCTAAATGGAGCGAGACCAGTAAGCATGGTAAGCATCTCCTACTGTGCATGCTTCACCCACATGTAAATTCACATTCAGTCAAAATGTCACTGTTGGAAATAGGACACAATCGGCAAAATTACAAATCAGACGACTATTCCGATAACTTAGATATATATAAGACCGTGAAAACATACCGGTAGTGAGTTGAGACACCAATACATCATACCGGTCAACCAATTCGTGATGATTAAAATTATGTAGTGTCGATTTCAGTCATTATTCCTCATAATTCTTTTGGAGTAATATATAAGGTGTCAATTTGTGTCAATTAATTCCGTATAATGTTAACATAAACTAGCATAACGTATTAACTGATATATGTAAACGCCATACGATGAAGTAGGGGATATTATATACTACTGAGAAAGGTGAAGTTGACAATTTGAAAATAGAAATAATTATGTTTGGCAAAGATTCTAGTTAAAAGTCGTCATATGTCTCAATATCGAAAAAATATCAAACATGATCAAGCTAATGTAGCGCAAGAATACCAGTACTGTAAAATCCTAATTTAAACAAATCAATGGTTGATGAAACAAATAAATTTTCCATTTTTCAAGGTAGTATTTTTAATATCTTCTCTTTTTCTTTAATGTGTGTATCATTACCATCATCTTGTATCTAATGGTCAGGTCCATATAACGATTCCTTTAGTGTCTGATTAGTTATTCAGCTTGGTTCGGTCTGAAAAGTTATCACTCCTCTGGTCACGCAAGACGAAATGCACTATGACCTGGAGTTGAATGTCTTCAAGAAGACATCTCGTCTTGTTTATTCTGTGGCACTTCAAGTCTCTCATCTAAAGGCATTCCTACTGCGTGTGCTATCTCAACATCTTTTACCGTTAAATTCTCTTTTTCGTTCTCTTTGATACTATTTCATCAGATATTTTCACTTGTAATGTTCTACTCCAGCCTATTTACATCATAGCTATTGCGCCAAACCCTTAATTTTCACTGCGTTCAAGATGAATATCAAAGCCATCTTCTAGTGCAATTTTTATTTAAAGATTTAGTGTTTCACTGCACACTGTTTTGTACAATGAATTTACTTTGCAGAATATTCTTTTTCTCTTTACCTTGCTTGCCCCTTGAAGCTATCATCATTACATGCTCTTTAAATAAACACATTACCAAAATGTTGAATGTTTTCTTTATACCAATGCGTCATAGTATCGTCATATAGAAATGTTTTTTTAACATGGCGTCTTTCTGTATAATGGGGTTCTCCTATCCTACCCGTATCGAAACAGCAGATACTGCAGACATCAGCAATATTTTTTATTAGAATGTTGTCATTGTTGACAAACTACTATTGTTTTGGCCTGATTTGTAGTATTTTCGTTCGATTTTATACTATGAATTTACCTTGGAAAGTCAGGGTAGAAAAAAAGGCAGTATGAACATGGCAGTGAAAACGATTTTGTTCTGTAAATTACATTTTTAAACAGCAAACGCGTGTATTACTTTTTTTAGTATTTGATTTCATTAGAGGTCAACAAAGTTTTTAATGGCAACATTTAACAACCAACAGTTATCTTAGTGTAAGAGAAATTTAAAAAAAAACATTCACTGGTGTATCCACATTTTTTTTACATTTTAACCTATCATGTCTCTTTGTTTTGCTCATACATTGTTGTCCATATAATAGATTTTTACCCCCACTGTCTTACAAGTGAGAGGTTTAGCTAGCTATAAAACAAGGTTTAATCCACCATTTTCTACATAAGGAAATGTTTATACCAAGTCAGAAATATGACAGTTATTTTCCATTCGCTTGATGTGTTCCAGCTTTTGATTCTGCCATTTGATAAGGGACATCGCGTTTTGAATTTTCCTTGGTGATCGGTATTTTTGATATTTTACTTTCACTCCCAGTAATAACCGTGATGGTATTTTTCATATTTATCTTAATCCATTTAACGACCATTTTTAATTCAATTATAAATATTTTGGTATCTAGGTTCGCATTTTATTAGCTTACCCGGGTGATTTATAATAAAAAGTAAAATCACAAAAATGCTGAACTCCGAGGAAAATTCAAAACTGAAAGTCCCTAATCAAATGGAAAAATCAAAAGCTCAAACACATCAAATGAATGAATAATAACATAGTCATATTCCTGACTTGGTACAGGCATTTTCTTATGTAGAAAATGGTGGATTAAACCTGGGTTTATAGCTTACCAAACCTCTCACTTGTATGACAGTCCCCTTATCTGTTTATTTTCTGTCATAGGGTTCTGGAAAACTAGAAAAATCCATCAAAATTTAAACTGATACTATTGTTATCGTAAGTATTAATATTGTAAGGTACTGGGGAATGTTATATTGAAACAATAGGTATTAAATTGTACGGTGTAATTTTATAAGTAAATAATTAATTTGTGGCAAGATTGACAAATATTTTATAATGATTTTTTACAATTGTGGCAGTAATCCACTATACTTATAACTGTGATCACAAGTCAAAATTCAAGTTTTTACCAAATATAAAGGGTGGAGGCATTTCAAAATTCAAGTTTTTACCAAATATAAAGGGTGGAGGCATTTCATCAGTTATTATATAAATTTCTAGGTCATGTTTGTACATAGGTTCGAGATGACGACAATAATTATCCAGTTAATGAAATTTTTAATGTGTAAAACACTGGAAGTAAAATGATTTTTTTTATTTGTTTACATTTTGTTGTACAAGTGTTACGGCAGGGAATGTTTGTAATTACTCATGGGTTATCTTCTTCATGCTATTTATCATGTAATTCCCGTATTAAGAATTATTTCTGGTAACCAAATATTCATATTTAAATGTCTGATATGCCTGAGATACATAGGGAAAATTGAATACTTTAACTGCAATTGTTTATTGACGGAGACTTTGTCGTCTGCCATTTTGTGGGGACCGAAACATATGTTTTTATATCTTTCAGGGGCGTAGCTGAGTTGAAATAAAGTGCAAGCATATATCGCCGAGCGGAGCGAGACGAAAATTTTTTTGGACCATTTTATGATGAAAATGATAAATACCCTATCTGTTTCTTACTATACCATATTTCAAGAAACGATAGTAACATCCTAGTGGGTTTCGTAATTTGGAAACCCGGGAACAGATAAGACACAAAATGACAAGCAAAAACTTTCAACATTGAAAACTAACTACAGATGAAAAACACGGACCCCGAAAAAATGTGGCGACCTCCGGTGCTCCGAAGGTAAGCAGGTCCTGCTTCTTGCAAGACACCCGTGGTGTTTCTCACGAGGGTCATTTTAAAATCAAATGAGAGGTTTCTACGACAACGGTAGAAGGTCATTTGTAACACAGATACCCTAGGTGAATCAATAGTCTTTTGGACGAAATGACAATGGGAATACGAAATCGAACGGCTACTTTTAAGTCTTGACTTATAAGTAAGGGAAATACATCTAAGATGTTTTCAAGGTGATTTTATTGAGCCTGTATAATTAAATGTTAATACTGCATGTAAGACTTAAACTAAAGTATAGACTAGTTAATATCCAAAGTCCATATATCTATTTTTTGCCAAGGCAAATGATCTCAGAACTCTCTCGGTGTCAATATCCATTTCTCTGTGAACATGTATGAGGGCCAACGAAGATAGTCTGTCCTGTACCATGGTTGAACGGAGATAAGTTTTCAGTCGGCGTAATGAACTAAATGACCGTTCGGTAGTTGACGTAGTTACTGGCATTGTAACTAGGATTGCGAAAATTGCAAATATTGAAGAATATAGCTCCTTATTAGTCACTGATAGAGAGGCCTTCAGAGATTTGGGCTTCTCTATAACATCTGGACTCGACCAGCGTCTCTGCCATCTCTGTACCTCTGAGTTAAAGGTTCCTTGATTGTCTGTCAAGTCGTGTCTATATGTTTCGTATAGTTTGTCTATACACTCTGCTGTCAACCATTATAACGTGCAGGTATAAGGTTCTGGCCATGAAAACGATCAGAGTTATCCAATAAACGTCCTGTAAGTTCTGCCATAAAATAGTCAAGAAAGGGGCAATACAAGGCTCGCTTCCAATACTGACTTGGAGTGTCAGCTGGGTGGTTAGCCCGGTTGACCTGTCTTCCGATTCTTCTTGGCATGGACGGTAGGACTTCAATTGTGTCAGCCATCGTAACCGCCTTATCAAAAAGCGCATCCCAAACAGAGTCATCGTTTCGCTCGTCTGATAATTGATCAATTATCAGTTTACACTCACGTACAGCTTCTACCAAATCGCAACTCTTACTCTGAAGATAAGTGGTTAGATGCACAATGCTTTGTAAAATGTGCTCCGTTGTTACTAATCCAATAATAAATTCAAATCTGGATATTGCAGCTAAGAACTGACCGGCCTTGTCGTCACCATCTTGTCGCAAATGTTCAAGGGCACTGACAATAACAGGGAAAGCTACCCTTAATGTGTACAACGCGACTCGTCCAACGTGTTTCACACAACGTTCTTAGTTTTCTTCTCCCATCAAGCTCCTCTTTGGTTAATATGTCAGCATCTAGCTCATTGTAAAAAGCATCCATCTTTTTTGCAGAGTAGTCAAAAGAGAACGCAATGTCCTGGACTGTGCTCATGATGGTTCGAACGCTTGCATCTTTACAACTGTGAACGATTGCGAGGTTTAAACAATGACTCTTACAATGGACATAAGATGCCTCGGGAAAACGTTCCTTCACATGGGCTTGCACACCCTGGTGTTTTCCAGACATATTAGCTGCTCCGTCATACCCTTGAGCACGCATTTTGTCTCCATCTATCTCGTATTCATCGATAGTATCTAACAGGAGAGTAGCAAGGGCTTGACCTCGTATACTATGAGCGTGTAAAAATCCAACGAATTCTTCGCGGACTTCCAATCCATTGTCTGTATGTTCCAGGAAACGTAAGCAAAGAGATACTTGTTCCTTTGTTGAAGTGTCTGTTGCTTCGTCTGCAAGAATGGCGAAGTAATCACTTTTATTACAATCGCGAACGATATTTTCTCTTATTGTTCTGCCAATGATTTTGAGTATTTCATTTTGGATATCAGGAGATGTGTATTTTGCCTTTGCATTGGTCGGTTGTGTTAAATGCTTTGATAGAACATCATCTTCTGAGGCAGCATGATTTAATATGGCCATAAAATTACTGCGTTCCTCTGTGTGACCTCTAACAGCTATATTTTGCCTACCATACAAGATAAGAGTTTCAATTATTCTTTTCATTATATGTCTATTTTTTCCAATCTGAAGATCTCTACTGGAAGTGAGGGTATCGCTGATTGATGGTTTTTCATTACGTATTACCCTAAGGAAATTGTCCGCCATTTCCACAAACCTAAAATGACTAGAATCGCTCCTTTCATGGCGTTTAAAATATCCTGAAATATTGGTCCAATCGGTGACAGGTCAGATAAAAGTCTTTTCCTTGATAGAATCATTTCTTCCAAATAAAACACAAGGAGCACAATACAGAGAATCTTCAGATACAGAATATCTCAGCCATTGGTGTTCTTTGAACCATACATTCTGTACTTTCCTCTTCACTCCGTTTTTCATAACTCTACAAAATTTACGAAATTTGAAAATCTAAAGTTACATTTCTGGACCAAAATATTCGTTTGTCTTAAAAATAACAAGAAATGGTAAAGTTATTTAGATACTATACTATACAAAGGATATGATTAACGGTCTTGTATGTTGTACTGTTACACCATTGTCCAAGGTTAGGGGGAGGGTTGGGATCCCGCTAACTGGTTTAACCACGCCACATTATTTATATATGTGCCTGTCCCAAGTCAGGAGCCTGTAATTAAGTGGTTGTCGTTTGTTGCTGTGTTACATATTTGTTTTTCGTTCATTTATTTGTACATTAATTTGGCCGTTAGTTTTCTCGTTTGAATTGTTTTACATTTGTTATTTCGGGGCCTTTTATAGCTGACTATGCGGTATGGGCTTTGCTCATTGTTGAAGGCCGTACGGTGACCTATAGTTATTCATTTCTGTGTCATTTAATTTGGTCTCTTGTTTAGAGTTGTCTTATTGGCAATTACACCAAATCTTCTTTTTCTATATTGTATGCAAATACAGGCATAACCATTACACGGTCGCTGGGTTGTTGGGGGAAGCCCAACGGGCCGTGGTAATTGTATTTGGATACTTATACGAAAGTGTATTCTGATGTTTCATTAACAATTTGGATTTGGAAATTCAGAATTTTTTCTGTAACTGCTAGTACATGTAGACCATGATACAAAAAAAAAAAAAAAATACGAGGTGCACAATGACATTATATTGCTAATATTCTGAGAAATTTTTCAGTAAATCTGATTCGGCGTTTAGGAGCTGAAGGCGTTGCGGATACAAAAGTGTAATGAGAGAACGAACGAATAGACAAACATATGGACGAACGAACAAACGAACAGACGGACGGACTTCCCCTTCACAATATACAGTACCTCCTACTTTACAAGTGGTGGGTATAAAAATGACAAAAATATTTAAATCACCATTGATTCAAATAAAACACTTATATTGGGTGGTATAGGTTTTTTTGTGCAACGTCAGTTTTTGTTATGTTCTGTTGTTTAACGTTTAGTCCTGCAAGAGTTATTATATTTTGCAAAAAAAAGTTTCCCGTCATTGGTGATTGGCATTTTTTAACGTTCTTCCGATCGTGTATGTACCCCCTCCCCAATTGTATCACTCTCTTGTATATGACCCGGGGGCGTTCTGCATTTCATATGCAATTATATATGATTATTCTGCACGGGTGCATCATATTTTCTTTTTCAAATCGTCCTGTGAAAATGAAGACCCTCGTGTTCATGTGCAAAATGTAAATTCTTTGTATATACATGTATATCCGAAGCCGACTAAGTTACTACAGAAAGCCAGGAAGGGGTGGGGTATTTATATCATAACATATAAAAGTAATATTGTTTTTTTCATATTCTAATTACCTAGATGGGAAAGAGTAGTTTCCATACGAGTTTGGCTCCCATTTTTGCTGCAGTAGGTTGACTTTTGTTTCATGTTTTGACAACTCATCATTTGTTAGGCTAGACATATCAGGATAAGTGGGGTCAAACAATGTTATTTTCTTTGCAGTAACGTCTTGTGAACACGATGTACATGGCTCATTTACATCTTTGCTGGGCGAATTAGATAAAACGTTTTGGCTTTCGTTATCCGCTGCCTTCTTGCTAAAATAAAAATCTAACTTCTTCATTTTTATTTTGATTTCTACCGGGGTTAAACTTTGTGTCGTGATTGTAGTTGCAAGTACAGACACCGCCAGACACGATAATCCGGAAAGACTAAAGACTATCCGAAATTCAATTTCAGGATTTTTTTTAATTTTTTTTTTTTTTTTGTGAAAAACATGTGCAAGCAAATGATTTTTTGCGTAAAGGCAGCTACGCGCCTGTTTGTGAGAACAATTCTAAACTAGTTCAAAAACCGAGTTTTTAACAAAAGAATTATTTTCATCACTTCATGCTTCAAGTTTTCACAATAGCATATATATAGAAGGGAAAGTTGATAAACAAGTGATAAAATACGAAAAAACATATAATACATGCATGTTGTTGTCTCTTTGACACATTCCCCATTACCATTCTCAATTTTATGATTAAGGTAACAAATGGCAGAAAATATGTTAATATATTATAATTGTTACTGATATCACAATTTTGCAAACAATTGCCACTTGTGGATGACAATTTAGCGATCATCACTGTTAAATAATATTTTAAATTTATTTATATTTTGGTATAAATATTTTTAAGAAAGGTAAAACATATTTTTCTCTCGGAGGCAAAAACCAAACAAAAAATATTAAAAATGTAATGAAATTCATCCCCAATTTGTTCTGAATTACCTAGGTTACAATCCTATCATCACCAGTCACTCCCAACAAACGTCCACTTTTTGATTTGAATTTCATGATTCAAACAGCTAAAATGACAAAACGCTGTTCACAACTCAACTCATAATACTGAAGAAAAAAAAATATTAGTCCATACCATGTTTGGTTTGAAATTCTTTAATTCAAACATTTGGGTGAACTGTGTACCAAAGTTCGAACGAAGTGGATTTAAGCAATTATTCTTCAACAATGAGAAAACCCATACCGTATAATCGTTTCCGACATGAAAATTACAGTTCAATTTAGAAAAGTATCAGTCTAATATATAACAAAACAATTTCCTAAAACAAGAATGACAGACAGGAACCAACGACAACCAATGAACTCCACGCTCCTGACTTGGGACAGACACATAAAGAATATGGCGGGGTAGAACGTGTGTAAAAGCTCCAACCCTACATAACCTGGGACAGTGGTGCAACAGTCCAACATACATGTAAGAACAAACTATAAAATTAGTTGAAAAGGGCTTAACTCGTTAGATCGATACTAAACAGAAAAAATATCTAACAAACACTCTACCGGACGTGGCAGGGTATTTATTTATCCATCACAACAAAAATGGCACAATGTACAGATCTGAGACTACTCGCAGTTACTGACAGCTAGTTCAAAATCTATAACAACTACCAAAAAGTCATGTTTCTAAGACTAAAATATCAATCAGTACACATCCAACATCCAGTGGATATAGTGTAAAGACGTCATTAACAGTCAGAGAAACCAGCTTGTTTAAAATGATCTCATAATTTTATCTTAAATAATTTGTACAATGGAGTAGACTGATTTACGCGATGTGAATACCAATATTCAGACTTGCTACATGCATTATGTTTTCTATCCGACCAATCCAATCAGAATGAAAATTAGCTGCAACATGCAAGTTATATGAGACAACATCTGAAAAAATCAAATTTTTGGCATTAGGAAAAAAAACCCATTGAGGATTCAGGAACTGGTGTCTGTAATTCATAAAATTGTTAAATATGGTTACTATAGCAATATAAAAAACGGTACCAAAAATTCCAGTTGTTTCCTGTTACCAAAGTGAATCAATTTTAAAAAGTTCCTACTGGGAATAAGGAATACATTTAAGATACTATTTGTGGTTTACTAGTACATCCTGCAATATTTTATCAAGTGTCAATTATTTATTTAAGCATTTACAATACATATAAAGGTTAAGAAATATACTAGAATATAGTCCGATTTGTCGGAAACATGAAAGAAGCATGAGTAACAGGACAGAGTTGGTAACAGAAAAATACTTTATTTCAAAACGATTCCTTTGTTTTCATAGTTCAAGAAAATACACCATTACAAATTGGTCACAATTGGAAGATAACAGTAAACAATGTCATTTTTCTTTTGAAACTTTCATTTGCAAGATGAAAAAATCTGCCTGTAATGAAAAATTCAAAAATAAGTTCCTTTCTGTTACCATCTACTATACTAGAATTGCACAATGTTCTCTGTTGTTATCAAAAGTTAAAAACCTGTCTTTTCATTCAAAAGACAGTATATTATGATATTTTATTAGATTTATTTAATATGATGATAACAACTTATATTACATAAACTGTTTTGTATATAGTAGGTTAACTTCGTGTTTCATCGGTAAAATTGTCCTTAACATCCTTCCTGTTACTGATTATGGCTATGCTGTTACTTTTACAATCAGGTAACATGACAGGAATTACACAGTATTTTTTTCTTTTTACTTGAATTGTATGAAAGTGTAATTCCATCTACATATCAATTTAATAACATACAATAAAAACATATTTAATGTTATAGTGCTGACATTAAAATATTCTTAGAAGGTAAACAAAAAGGCTGTAACAGGAGAAAACAACAAAAATATTGTTCTATTAATTCTTATCTTGGATGAGCTCGGATTTTTCAAACTGGCCGCCATTCAAACTATACATGTGTAGTCATGGATTCAGGAAATGATGCTCTTCTTGGTTTTTAAAACGTTTCCTCGGGTAAAAAAAAAAACCAGTGGTAACAGCAAGGAAATTATCCCTTGGGACAAAGTTTTAAAATGCAACTTTTTTAGATATGCTTTAGTTATAAAAAAAAAACAGTACAGTAGTCGACATCTTTTTTATATAATCTATCATATTTGTGACAATTGGAAATATTTACTTGATTAGGATATTCTTTGAATGACTTGATTGTCAGTAAAACAACAGTGGACAACACGATTTTTTTTGGGGGGGGGGATTGAAAATTTATATTTTGATTTTTTATTGGAAGAAATATAAGAAGAAGTGTTAAATTGGCAATAGTTGGTGCATTATATATATTTAATACTGATATTTAAAAAAATACAAAAAGATAATTGGATTAAAAAATAATTGCCGGTGAACGATGGAACCAGGGAGTTACCATAGTATCGGACAAAGATAAATTAAGCTTGCGTGATATTTTCATTATTATAAACATAACTTTTCATCCCTGCTCTACTGCATCATTTTAGTTTTTGCAAATTTACCAGTATTTCAAACAGAATTTCCAGGTGAATAAAACGGTCTTCTACATTGAATTCAACCCCATTATAATCTAACCTGATTTAAACAATTTTCATTTTATTAAACAAAAACCCTTAGTTATGTTTGAATTCACTACTCAGACTTTGTAAAGCGTCACCAGTGTCTGAGCAGAAAGTTGATGATCCAGGGGTATGTCTAAAAACGTCATCCTGTTTCTAAAATGTTCATCGGAAGATATCAAGACCTTGTTGATAAACATTCCGTTTCAACTTCACAAATAATACACGATAGTCTTGAAGTTTAGATTCTAAGTACTGCGTTGTTTATCATCTTAATAACTTGTTAATATATTGTTCTTTTAGTCTTTGTAAATTATTACTTTTTCTGTTTAGTCTTTTTTTTTGTTGGTAATATCCATTTGAAGTGGCTCGGTACTTATACATCAGTGAGCAGGTTTTACCTAAATTAAGAGAAAAATAACTGTAGTTTACAGATGTGGAAATCTCGTTAATTGATAAGAAGCGAAAAATCAAGGCAATGAATAACGCTCGAGGGAATCGCATTAACTCTCTAAAAGGAGCGAGACCAGTAAGCATGGTAAACATCTCGTACTGTGCATGCTTCACCCACATGTACATTCACATTCAGTCAAAATGTCACTGTTGGAAATAGGACACAATCGGCAAAATTACAAATCAGACGACTATTCTGATAACTTAGATATATATAAGACCGTGAAAACATACCGGTAGTGAGTTGAGACACCAATACATCGTACCGGTCAACCAATTCGTGATGATTAAAATTATGTAGTGTCGATTTCAGTCATTATTCCTCATTTTGGAGTAATATATAAGGTGTCAATTTGTGTCAATTAATTCCGTATAATGTTAACATAAACTAGCCTAACGTATTAACTGATATATGTAAACGCCATACGATGAAGTAGGGGATATTATACTACTGAGAAAGGTGAAGTTGACAATTTGAAAATAGAAATAATTATGTTTGTCAAAGATTCTAGTTAAAAGTCGTCATATGTCTCAATATCGAAAAAATATCAAACATGATCAAGCTAATGTAGCGCAAGAATACCAGTACTGTAAAATCCTAATTTAAACAAATCAATGGTTGATGAAACAAATAAATTTTCCATTTTTCAAGGTAGTATTTTTAATATCTTCTCTTTTTCTTTAATGTGTGTATCATTACCATCATCTTGTATCTAATGGTCAGGTCCATATAACGATTCCTTTAGTGTCTGATTAGTTATTCAGCTTGGTTCGGTCTGAAAAGTTATCACTCCTCTGGTAACGCAAGACGAAATGCACTATGACCTGGAGTTGAATGTCTTCAAGAAGACATCTCGTCTTGTCTATTCTGTGGCACTTCAAGTCTCTCATCTAAAGGCATTCCTACTGCGTGTGCTATCTCAACATCTTTTACCGTTAAATTCTCTTTTTCGTTCTCTTTGATACTATTTCATCAGATATTTTCACTTGTAATGTTCTGCTCCAGCCTATTTACATCATAGCTATTTCGCCAAACCCTTAATTTTCACTGCGTTCAAGATGAATATCAAAGCCATCTTCTAGTGCAATTTTTATTTAAAAGTTTTAGTGTTTCACTGCACACTGTTTTGTACAATGAATTTACTTTACAGAAGTCTTTAATATTCTTTTTTTCTCTTTACCTTGCTTGCCCCTTGAAGCTATCATCATTACATGCTCTTCAAATAAACACATTACCAAAATGTTGAATGTTTTCTTTATACCAATGCGTCATAGTATCGTCATATAGAAATGTTTTTTAACATGGCGTCTTTCTGTGTAAATGGGGTTCTCCTATCCTATCCGTATCGAAACAGCAGATACTGCAGACATCAGCAATATTTTTTATTAGAATGTTGTCATGTTGACAAACTACTATTGTTTTGGCCTGATTTGCAGTATTTTCGTTCGATTTTATACTATGAATTTACCTTGCAAAGTCAGGGTAGAAAAAAAGACAGTACGAACATGGCAATGAAAATGATTTTGTTCTGTAAATTACATTTTTAAACAGAAAACGCGTATATTCGGAAGGCAGCATCGCTGTAATTTGTCACACTTTTCAGTCAACAGTTACAGTTATTCTATTGACGATTTCGTGTACAGGTGTGCTTTACATGTTCGTGTTTATATTGATTTTTCAAAAAGAACATATAATTGATTGAAAGAGGTAAAACAAATGAAGATATTAACAACGCGAGGTAACTCTAAAAAAAATTAGTACTAATTTCTTAATTATGATGGTGGATTAAAGAATTAATAGTTAATATACTTTTTTTTAGTATTTGATTTCATTAGAGGTCAACAAGGTTTTTAATGGCAACATTTAACAACCAACAGTTATCTTAGTGTAAGAGAAGTTTTGAAGAACATTCACTGCTGTATCTACAATTTTTTTACATTTTAACCTATCATGTCTCTTTGTTTTGCTCATACATTGTTGTCCATATAATAGATTTTTATCCCCACTGTCTTACAAGTGAGAGGTTTAGCTAGCTATAAAACAAGGTTTAATCCACCATTTTCTACATAAGGAAATGTTTATACCAAGTCAGAAATATGACAGTTATTTTCCATTCGCTTGATGTGTTCCAGCTTTTGATTCTGCCATTTGATAAGGGACATCGCGTTTTGAATTTTCCTTGGTGATTGGTATTTTTGATATTTTACTTTCACTCCCAGTAATAACCGTGATGGTATTTTTCATATTTATCTTAATCCATTTAACGACCATTTTTAATTCAATTATAAATATTTTGGTATCTAGGTTCGCATTTTATTAGCTTACCCGGGTGATTTATAATAAAAAGTAAAATCACAAAAATGCTGAACTCCGAGGAAAATTCAAAACTGAAAGTCCCTAATCAAATGGCAAAATCAAAAGCTCAAACATATCAAATGAATGAATAATAACATAGTCATATTCCTGACTTGGTACAGCAATTTTCTTATGTAGAAAATGGTGGATTAAACCTGGTTTCATAGCTTACCAAACCTCTCACTTGTATGACAGTCCCCTTATCTGTTTATTTTCTGTCATAGGGTTCTGAAAAACTAGAAAAATCCATCAAAATTTAAACTGATACTATTGTTATCGTAAGTATTAATATTGTAAGGTACTGGGGAATGTTATATTTAAACAATAGGTATTAAATTGTACGGTGTAATTTTATAAGTAAATAATTAATTTGTGGCAAGATTGACAAATATTTTATAATGATTTTTTACAATTGTGGCAGTAATCCACTATACTGTGATCACAAGTCAAAATTCAAGTTTTTACCAAATATAAAGGGTGGAGGCATTTCATCAGTTATTATATAAATTTCTAGGTCATGTTTGTACATAGGTTCGAGATGACGACAATAATTATCCAGTTAATGAAATTTTTAATGTGTAAAACACTGGAAGTAAAATGATTTTTTTTATTTGTTTACATTTTGTTGTACAAGTGTTACGGCAGGGAATGTTTGTAATTACTCATGGGTTATCTTCTTCATGCTATTTATCATGTAATTCCCGTATTAAGAATTATTTCTGGTAACCAAATATTCATATTTAAATGTCTGATATGCCTGAGATACATAGGGAAAATTGAATACTTTAACTGCAATTGTTTATTGACGGAGACTTTGTCGTCTGCCATTTTGTGGGGACCGAAACATATGTTTTTATATCTTTAAATACCAATGGACAAGTGACCTTTAATTGTATTTTTAATACCACACATTTAATATTTGATGGTTATACCCTGCCGGACACAAATATATTGTAAATATTTAGATGTTTGTAATGAACTACATGTATGTTATATGTTATTTACTTTGTATGTTCTTACGCAGATCGTCTGCTAAATCAATGCGCGCGCAATGGTGCCCGATTGTTTATTTCAAGCTTCTTTATCGATATTCTAGATTCTAGCTATAGCTTTGTTTTAATATTTTATGTATAAGGACAATCATAGGACAACTCAAGATGATTTCAATTTTATGTTTTTCAATATCGTAATTTTGTATAGTTCCGGCTTCCTGGAAAGGAAAAGCAACTATTGGATTAGTATGTCGCGTGACACTAACAATTTAGTATATAAACGCGCGAGCACTCAACAATGGCAGATAGCCCAAAGTTTTGCTGGCGGCAAGTTCAAAAAGTTCACTATCATTAAAATTGTAAACAGTAAAATAAGCGTAAGGTGAGCATAAGGATAAATATGGAATATTAGTAGTCGTTTTTTTGTACAGTAAGCTATCTCCCAATACGTCGGAACAACTTGAGCTGGAGGACACTCGTTCGAAATTAAAAGCTATGGAAAGCCGTTAACAACACAAATAGCACAGTAACAAATAAATACAAAGGAAGCCGTTTAATACACATACATTAACCAAACAGAGGAACTATATTCAAACACAAACTGAGGTGCTCCGGGGAGCAAATACTGTATTTTATGAGTGTTCGTATGTAAACTGTCCAGTATAGGACAGGATACTCTCGGGTGGCTTACAATATAAAAGTATTCCAGAGTATAATTAACTCCTAAGAATTCGTTCCTCTCAACGTGCATATCATGGTCAAAATTGTAATATTGCATGACTATCATTTTCCAACATTGTATTTAACTATACAAAGAAGATGTGGTATGACTGCCAATGAGACAACTCCTGACTTTGGAAAGGCACATACAGAATGTGGCGGGGTTAAACTAGTTTGAAGGCGAACCACACCCCTAACATGGGACAGTTGTGTAACAGTACAAGCTATAATAATCAGTTGAACAACCCATCAGATGAATACAAATACATCTAACAAAAACACCAAACGTGGACATACCAACAAAAAAAAAGACTCCAAAAAGACACTAAGTACAGATCTGAGAGTACTCGCAGTTACTGACAGCTAGTTCAAAGCCAATTGGATGTGTTTTATTTTCATAAGTTTTTGGCCATGAATCTTTTTTCATAAGTAGGTGCTTTACACTGCAGAGATTGTTATTGATAGTCCTGTTCATAATTTAGATATTGGACTATTTGTTAGTGTTCGGTATACCGCGAAATAGTCAGATTAAAAAATGACTTAAAGTGTACGACAAAAAATAAAAATATTCTGTGTACTTGAGCTTTTCAGTAAATGAGTTTACTGTGAGTGTTATGGAAAAACTAGTCGATATCATCTTCATTTATTTGCAATTGTTGCCGTATTCCACAAGGAAGCTTAACCTAAGTGAAAAAAAGAAATATCAATGCAGGTTTGCACTATTAGGAATCAAAACAGGGAAGTTAGAGAATATACCTGTACGAGACACTGATCGGGTCTGTGATACCTGCAAAAAAACATGCCATTTTAACAGACAAATTATAGGTTGATTTTGTGTATCATGATGGTAAACAGAAGTTAAAGGGGCATTAGCTACGAAATATAAAAAAAACAAACAAAAAAACAAATGTGATTTTCAATCATTAATTTACGCAAGTGAAATGGTGTAATAATGAAATGATAATTAGCTTTTAGCAGCCAGCCTAGTTCAAATTTGTCAAAATAAGTTGCAAAAAACATCGCTGATGAATTATTCACTTGTAAGTCAATAGTTCAACCTCATTGAATCCGTGTGACCGCCAATTTAACCCATTAGCTAGATATTGGTTACTTAGGTACAAAAATGTATTAGTCGTTTTCAAAAATAGAATGTCAACATTAAAATGAAACAAAGGTGAACCACTTCGTTGACTGATTCGATCTACAAAAAAATCCTTTTTATTCAGGTAATTACGGTGATTAACTTATTCTTAAAATCTATAACATGAAATCAAACAGACCTAGAAAAGTCCAATCGCACGAAGTTGCTATCTATTTAAGAAATAATTCATGGGGCCTAAATTTATCGTTATTTTTCCACGGGTTGGCACTTTATGCTAAATATTTTACTACCAGCGACAGCGATATAAATTCGTTTGAAGAATCATATCTATGTTAATGTTTGTATCGGGTTATGTGACCCTCGGCAGTCTTCGGGGTCACCTCGATGGTTAATTAAATGACGTCTAGACTAAAATACACACAAAATGCTGAAATATATTTTCGAGTCAATGTATTGTTAATTGTTTGTTTTAGACTTATTGTGAATGTGAACGTTTTAATATGCTTTATTATCAATGAGAATGTGAGCCAAAACGGTGTACATGAATTTGACAGCTGAGGCCCTTAAATGTTCTTATTCACATTATAATATACTTTGCATTAATATGATAGCTTTTGCATATGTGTAATGAACGGAAGTAAGCAAGCAATAATTTCACACCGGGCTGATAACCCATGCAGGGGCCTCTCGTGCAAAAATACCCATAACAGTGCCTCTCGTGCAAGTTACTTCCGGTATTTCGGGTAGCATGTGTTTATAAATAACTGCTAAAAATATCTGACAAACAAGAACATGACAGAGGAAGATCGGTTTATAAATGTGGGAGAAAAGATACAACCGAGTGTATTAACTCGATGAAAAATGCTAATACAATTAGGAAAACAAAATGTGAAATTAGCCTGTTTCAAACTGGGCTTTAAACAACACACAATGAAGAACGTCAACTATTGAAAATGACAAACTAGACCTATATCTTGCCAGATTTTTTTCTATCTGTGAGGAATACAAATTATGATAATTTAGTACTTGCTGATATGGATCTACAGAAAGTAACCAATGCCATTTACAATTATGAATCATCTCATAGTACAACATGTAGTAATAATTATCATAAAACTGTTAATACTTCTATGCTTCCAGCTTCCGAATTTTCAATGTTTCAAAATGCCTCTATACGAAATGTTACCATACATATATATATGGAGGTAGTGATGCTGTTGTTGGACAATTATAGTGTATTTGTTGGATTTATAATTTAACGTCTTTATAAAGTTTTTGTCTGTTTTAGTTATTTCATTTGTTTATTTGCCTTAAGCCCCAGTCCCACTAGACCACGATCGCACTACGCTCACCGCGATCTAAAATAAATTCAGATCGTGGTGAGGTTGCGGTATGAGCGGCAGGAAAATGTAAATTTTCGATGCGTTCACGATGTTCCTACGTCCTCATTACGCTTCTACAACGATCCCGCTACGATTATACCATGTTTACACCGCACATATTCTGCGACCTCGCTACGATCATCAATTCTACGCTCATCAAGTTCTCACTACGACCATACCACGATTTATCCGATTGCAACACGATCTTACAACGCTTTTTCTGCGATTATAGTACGTTCTTACCACGATTATAGTACGTTCTTACCACGATTATACTACGTTCATACCGCAATCTTACTACGTAATCCGTAATAACGTCAACATCGTGTTCCATATCAATACCATTCCATTCCTTCTATTTCTGATTACTACATAGATTTCTCTGATATAATACAGTCATGCCACCAAAATCTTCTAGAACACGTGGGCGTGGTGGTAGGGATTGATGTAGAGGCAGAGGGAGCTCTGATAGCAACGAATCCTGTTAAAGCAGAGATTTCGGACCAACCAATCCAACCTAAATAACAACCTTTTGCTTGTCCATAAAGCTCTCATGAGTGCCAATGAGACAACTCTCCATTCAAGTAACAATTTATAAAAGTAAATCATTATAGGCCAAGGTATGGCCTTCAACACGGAGCCTTGGCTCACACCGAAGAGCAGGCTATAAAGCAAAATTAATAGTGTAAAACCATTCAAACGGAAACCCAACGGTCTAATCTATATAAACGAGAAGTATGGTTGAGCCGTTAGAGGAAATGGACAAGGACTACATACAGACAAACAAAACCTGCAGATATATAATATATTTTATGTGAAAATGACAATGAGAATGATGAACGTAGTCAGGTCGTAAGAAGAGCGTGATGAGGACGGTAAGGGCGTGCTAGAATCGTACTATGGTCTTGAACAGCGTGGTGTAAACGTGGTATAGTCGTAGCTGAAGCGTAGTTGAGTCGCGGTGAGAACGTGATGGTCGTAGTGAGGTCGTAATAACGTCGCTGGGAGATCGTAGTGCAGTCTCTCTGAATAGAATCACGCTTTCGCTACGCTCTCGCTACGATGGTACAGCGACCTTTGCGATCTTACTACGACCTTAGTGCGCTCTCTCTACGCTTCTACTACGACCTGATTTCGCCACGACCGCACCACAATTGTTTTGAACATGTTCAAAGTTGGCCACGCTTATCACAATCTTGAAGACCTCACCACGACCGTGATGCGACCTTACTGCGATCTACACGATCGTACTACGATCATCAAAATTTGCATTTTTTTTTCACAGATCGTAGTGCGATCGTGGCCTAGTGGGACTGCGGTATTATATAAAAACAATTGTCGGAAGTATATGATAAAGAGATTAATACATGGCCTTTTCCATATCGGCGCGTGTATCATCCCTCGACCCATATCAGCACCTCGATTACGTCTCGGGCTGATATGGGGGTCTCGGGATGATACCCGAGTCGATATGGAAAAGGCATGTGTATTAATCTCTATATATTGATATTATTCGAAGTTGTGCAAGAGCCTGATATCTTGGATTTACGTCGACTATATCTTATCGTCGGTGGGCTTCTAAAATGTCGTATATGACTTTTTTGGCTAAAAATACTTTTTGACACTAATGGTCTAGATCTGGGCGGGAGGCAATCTTTGGTATTACAAAGTAGCATACAGTCAGACCAATCAAAATGTGTGAAATAAGACATATTACAAAATTGCCAATGTCAGTTGTTTGTAAAGTTTGCTTCCAAAATGTTATATGTTGTACTTGAAAATCGTTGTAGAATGGCTTTGGGAAAAAAAAATTGTACATTTCTTTATTTCTGTGAAAATAATTTAAGTTCTTGGATAATCCAGAAATGTCAACGTTTTTATTTCACTGCTATTTACAAAAATGTTCAAGTTCACATACGACATTTTGGAAGCATGCATTTTGCCAAAATTTTCAAAGCCTGTTTGTGAGATAAAAATTTCTTAAAAAATTTGTAATTTACAACATTTTAGAAGCCCAGCGACGTTATGCTGTTTATAATATATATATAATGTATATAGACACCAAATATTGAATTGAAAATATATCGAGATTAAATATATTTATTTACTTTTCCAATTCTTTGTCACCTGTTCATGCTTTTTTTGTATAACTGTTCTAGAACAACCCTAGCATTATATTTCAGAACATATATTATCAAAACGCTCCAGGGCTCCTGCCATATATTTTAGGAATATCATATGATAAACTCAATATAGATACCAGGCTCATGATCATAATGTGACGGATGGGTAAACTCGATGTTAGGAGAGGCAATATACAACGTCTATTGCGTTTGACTGTGTAATCTCAACTCAATATAATACCATAATGACATAATAATAGAGCACCATAAATTTTACAAAAATATTGTGACGTTAGCAATGGTAAAATAAAAAAAGAGGTACCGTTTGATGTACATTTAACTGTCTCTAAATCATCAATACATAATTTGTCATGCCAGTGTTTCTTAAAATTGTAGTTTATTCATTTAATCATCAGATAAAAAAACAAGCATACATTTTTGCTTCGAGTTGTAGGCCTCACTGTGACTTTGAGATGAGGAATAGAAATACAAATGCTGTTCCTTTGCTTTTTGTGTTTTTAGCTGTGTATGTGCTGGTGTTGTATTATGGATGGATACCCGATATTCTTCATTTTCTATTAAACATATTTACCTTCTATTTGTGTTTGTTTCACTACTGATTACCTCTAATTTCAATGTTTGAAAATTTATTCAACTTGAGTACATACATATAATAATCAACATATGATATGATATAATAATTCATTCTCATTTCATCTCCCCCGAGTTGCTTATTTTCTTTATGAGTAATATACATGTATTATAGCAATGTTTTTAAATTCATGTTAATCCCGAAGCAGTGCTAATTATATACGAATTTGTTGTTTGCAGTTTCCAGAAACCAAGTCGGTGTTCTACTTATCGAATTTCACATAAAAAATTCGCATCTTTGCCTACATTGAAATTAACTTGTTCAGTCCACTGATCTTCTTTATACATCTGAATATAATAATCTCCCGTCTTTGGTCCTGGTAATCTCCAGTTAGTGTATGATAAAGGGCTTCCATCAAATAATGTCCACACGAACCCAGGGCTTTCCGATCGTCCTTGTATTGCAACCCTAAGAGTCGGCCTTCCTTCTATAAATTAAACAAAAGATTTGTGTTGCTCACTCGGTACTACAAAAATGACTCTTTACATACATTGTTCAATGTAGTGATAGGTTGCTGTTTCATCTCATAAACGCAAAAAAAATATTTCCGTTCTATTCATATTTGGTTCAATTCAACATATGTATTACACAAACTGGATATGAGACGAGACCCATATTTTCAATTATTGTAAACATGATATGTATGTTTATCGCTATTTTACGAAAATTTCCTTTGATCTTACTGACTGATAATTTCCTTTCTCAGCATAGTAGAGTGATATGAAAAATTATCGCTAAAAACTAAGGGCGCACGAGCCCGTTGTCAATGAAATTAACATGGTCGTCATAGGTAAAATAGCGATAAACAGATTAATATTATTGGTCATCTCAACTCGATTTCTTTTCTCACTTTCGCCGTACCGGCTCAAGCGAGAAAATCAATCTCGTTGAGATGACCAACGATAACCTATAAGTACTGCATATAATTAAATGACATAAACTAACTAAATGTACCTAAATATTGTGTTAAATGCGATGACTGCAAAATTTTATAGTGTGCCCTACTTGAAAAAGACATCAACAATTTACGGAAAATATGTAGACATAAAATGATTTGTATTATGGTTTGATTTCCTAGAAACAAAAACAAAGAGAACTTCTGGGGTCAATAATTGTTCAAGAGAGGCGAATGAAATATATATTTATTCAAATTAACGTAATCTCACTACGCATCGCAAATTGTATGTAATTTTAGTATGCAGAACACTCTTTTCATGCTTTGTAAGAATCTGAGCTATTAAAAGCGATGGTATTAGTGTAAAGATTGGGGTGGCAACTGTTTTTTTTCCACTAGTGCACGGAGAGGTCCTATATTTTTGTTTTTGTAAGTATCTATAAATAATATTCATTAATAAATAAAGAGTTGTTGATCATTATGACAATGTGAACACTTATTTCTGCAAAAAGTATCATTTATTAGATTAATCTTTCTTTGAAAACTAATATATATATAAATGTAGGTTGTGGCAAATAACAATCGTTAACACTTATCCAAAATTCACTACGATATAACTGTTTTCTCTGACCAATGTTTGTTATATGTCTGTTTTGTTTTGCTAATGTCATTCTGTCGGACTTTTCAATATAGTTTTTATAAGATCCCTTCGACTGCTTTATGTTTGTCATTTCAGGACCTTTTATAGCTGACTTTGCGGTATGGGCTTTGCTCATTGTTGAAGGCCGTACGGTGACCTATAATTGTTAATTTCTGTGTCATCTGGTCTCTCGTGGAGAGTTGTCTCATTGGCAATCATACAACATCTTCTTTTTTTATATTAAAAAAATTGGAATAAATACAAGCAAAAGAAACTAAGCGTCCATTATCATCAATTATTTCAAAGATAAGTTTTCTGCTATTCATGCATCATCTTTCAACGATTCCAAGGATTGACTTATATGTAAAAATATAGTAGTTTCGACTTCTCAAATCTGAACCCAATGCCAAAAAGCTGCATCCGTTTGATTGTGCAGGATATACCAATATGCAGTTACGTACTATTTGATTTATTGCTTAAGCCTCGGTCACACCTTACCGGATAGCACGAACGGACGCCTAACGGATGAAAATAAAAGTTGTCCGTTGACAAAATTGTTATCCGTTGGGAGTCCGTTGACAAAATTGTTATCCGTTGGGAGTCCGTTGACAAAATTGTTATCCGTTGGGAGTCCGTTGATGTACTGACCGAATAAAACGGACGTATAACGAACACGTACCGGACAGAACGGATGTCGAACGTACATCCAACGGACGAGTACCGCATAAAACGAACACCTAACGGAAGCGTACCGGATAAAACGAATGAACAAGGTATACGGAATAATCAAATGCGACAATGATAATACATGTAAATCGCATATATATTCAAAATGTTTCTGTGTAACTGGTTTTGGTTTATTCTTCAAAATTCAGCCAAAGGGCAGTGTCTGGCCTGAATAAGAACTGCTTGATTGTGAAGACGTGCCTATACTCTAAGATCGATTATGAATAATAAGAATTCATGAACCTTAAGAAATCTGACATACCAATAATTGGCATTTCTGACGCGAAATTTTTAATTTGCATTTATCCGTTTCAGATCCGTTCATCATCCGTTTTATCCGTTATACGTCCGGTACAAGTCCGTTTCTCATCCTTTCAACTTCCGTTTTATCCGTTAAACGTCCGGTAGAAGTCCGTTGGTGAATTTATCTTCCAGACCTCCAACGGATGTATAACGGACACGTAACGGATACAAAACGGAAACGAAACGGACGAGTACCGTACAAAACGGACGCCTAACGGACGTTCAACGGGCATTTTATCCGTTGTATGTCCGTTCAAAGTTTTGATCATGCTCAAAATTTTCCACCGGACAGAACGGACGCCGACGGATAAAAATTACGCTTAACGGACATGCAACGGATATGGACGGACGTCTAACAGATAAGAACGGACGTCTTTATGAAGATAACGGACATGAACGGATTGAAAAAAAGTTATCCGTTAGGCTTCCGTTCGAGCTATCCGGTAAGGTGTGACCGAGGCTTTAACTTTGTCATTCACTTTATAGGGAAATATACGTGTCTTTAATAGAAATAGAAAATACTCCTTATATAATTACCTAATATATGTTCAACATACGTTTGCCGATCTTGTGAATCAATTCTAAGTAGTTCTGCCCCGTATGAGGAACACGTCGGAATAATGTGTCCGGTGTAGTCGATGTAGTGTTCTGCGTTGAAATTGTAACACAAATCAAGATGTCGATAGAACAAAAATCCTGGAACATTTGAAAAGCATCTACTGTGAGCTGCAAAACAAGTAATATGAAGTGATCGGCTCAGAAAAAGAGACTGTTTGGTTATCAAATACCGAACAATATTTCATATAATGTATATGATATGACCTGTTTCTAAAATGAAGAAAATTTGTTTATGTAATTTATACGTGTTTCTCGTTTCTCGTTTTTTATATAGATTAGACCGTTGGTTTTCCCGTTTGAAAGGTTTTACACTACTAAGTTTGGGGCCCTTTATAGGTTTTTGTTCGATGTGAGCCAAGGCTCCGTGTTGAAGGCTGTACATTGACCTATAATGATTTAGTTTTATAAATTGTTATTTGGATGGAGAGTTGTTTCATTTGTACTCACACCACAACTTCCTATATCTAAAAAACGAAGACAAATTTCTATTTGATAAGTGATTGACCTTAGATAAATTCAAACTAAACACGTTAAAGCAATATGAAACACATAGATACTAACATAAGTCCTAGGCGCGTTTTTTGTTGTTGCTAATTATTACGAATCCATATAACGTATAATCAACAAACAATATTTTATCAGCGAATGTTGATCAAAATCTTTGCCTGGTTTTCGGGTTTTTTGTTACGTTCGTGACTTTGAACCGAGAGTTCAAAGCTGTGAAGTAGAAATCATCCCTTTACAGGCGCCATCTTGAGTTGTTTGACCGTAATGGATTATCTGTTTCACAGATGAAGACGGATATGTTCCAATTGTAATAATAATTTCGTCTTTTTTTCCCTGAATGTGACATACCAAAATAGACTTATCCTCCAGTTTTTATTTACATGAGTAACACGACAGGTGCCACATGAGTTCTCCTTTTTAATTTTGCTGGGGTTCGTATTGTCATTTGTTGTGTTTTGTACATAGTTGCTTGTCCTCTGGTCGTTTGTTTGTTTGCCTTGTCATTTGTTCGTTTAAACTAATGAGATTGAATGTCCCGTGGTATCTATCTCCTCTGTTTCATAATTAATCAACTTATAATCGTAGATGTTGTGATGAGCACGTTTATATCAAATGACATGATAGAAGGATGTTTATTTTATGCTTTTTAGTTTTACATGCATTCCTATTGATTTTGTTAATTAAACTTTTCCATCCCAGTATTTAAATGATTTGGTGTATTTCGGTTTTTCTTTCCGAATCGGTTTCTAATATATTTGTTCAACATTTGTTCTCTTTTCGTTGTACTTCTGCTTTTGTATTGCAAAATTATAACAATAGTGTTCATGCATACGGACACACGGCAGTACGGGAAGACATTACATTTCTTGAAGATTTTGATGAAATAACGAACTTTCTTTTAGAAGAAAGTCTTTGTTCACGTGTTTTATAATAAAGAGTAGACATCCAATTCAATCTATAAAGCATATTAATATAATATTTTTTTTTGGTAAAATTGAAGGGTCATATGTCTTTCAGTATGGTCTATAAATGCTACTACTAATTTAAAAGTGAAAGAGGAAAAAAAAAACTAGAATAACGCAGAAACCAGAACGAAAGACATGCAGTTACATTTTGGCATCACAACTTTTTGTCAGTGGATAACAGCACTATGATATTAATTTCTTTTCATTTTTTCTTTCTTTAACCTCTTTTATCAAACTTTGATATTATAAACATGTTATAAACAATTCAACATATTGTTCTTAGAACATGATTACACAGTTTTATCCTCATCAAGATAAATAAGATAGTCTTCACGGTAGGTATAGTGTCCGGCTAGGATCGTGGTTTTTCGAGTGATTTGGTCCATTTTGTTCGAGTGTAGTTCGGGCTTTTTTCGAGTGATAAAACGCCAAAAGTTCAATTAACGGATATCTCGTAATAATAACAGTTTTTAACATTTCTACCCATCTTATATTGAATACTATACATGTTTTGATCAACAAAGAAGCTCAATTTCCTTGTATTTAATAAAAAAAAATCAGTGTTGGTTATTGTCCGGATTTTTTCGAGAGCAACTGTGAATTTGTCCGGGTTTTTAGACAAATGGTCCGGGTTTGATACAGAAAATTTGAAGGTATTCTAGGCTTGGAAAAATGACTTTTTTCTAGTTTATAACTATATTTTAGTGAAGGACAATATCATATATTCCCAATAAGTCATCAAAAACATATCAAAATGAATCTTTTTTCAATTTAATGCAAATATTCTGTTTGGAGAGTGTTATACAACTACATTTCAGTGTTCATTTAGAAATAACTTGATCCTTAACAAAACGGTGTCTAGAACATTATGCAGGGAACTCATATTCATTTTAACTTCAATTCATGCTACTTTTGATTTTACAGTTAATAATATTTCTTGTGGTGAACTCCGGAGATTAATAAAAGAAACCTATTAATCAAAAACATAAAACACACACACATACACTTAATTCACCCCATTTTTATTGCCATTGAACACCAAATTTGAATAACATTTCAGATAAAATCAGCAATGAAATGAATAGTTCATTAGCTTAAACATGATCCTTTAGCAATGATAGACAAATACAAAATGTGTATATCATATGTTATCACCAGCTGGCTAGATTGTCCAGTGCTTCGAACGACACCAGGAACAACATTGTAATGTCTTGATTAATATTCATATTTTCCACTTTTTAGACACTTTTCGTTTATTGAAAGGAAGTTATCATGGTGTTTAGTTGCTGTATGACCAATTATTATATTTGTATAATTAGACTCCTCCTCACAGTTGTAGCATTTAGTCATTTTCGGTTCCATTTCTTAAACAATAGAATAAATAATACAAGATACAAGACAAATAGATAATGAAATATCTAAGATGTATACTCTTTTAAGAACATACAACTCATCTTATACAATATATGTATGTACGTCTCAATTCGAATTATCTATGCTTATGTTCCGGACCATATGAGTATTAGGACCATACGCGTATGGTCACGACCATATGCGTATTCTCACATGGTCAAACTGTACACGTACATGTATGGTCGGACCATATTATAGATATAGGAAGATGTGGTATGAGTGCCGATGAGACAACTCTCCATCCAAATAACAATTTATAAAAGTAAACCATTATAGGCAAAGGTACGGCCTTCAACACGGGACCTTGGCTCACACCGAACAACAAGCTATGAAAGGCCCCAAAATAACTTATTCAAAATCATTCAAACGGGAAAACTAACGGTTTAGGGATGGGGTGGGGTAAAACAAAAACAAAAAATTAAACGAAAGATATATATTTATGTTATTTTGCGAAAAAAAGTAATAAAGTGGCGAAAAATGTATTGTTTTGAGTAAAAGAGGTGGCGGAAAAAATAAGTGCCCAAGGGGAAAACAAATTTTGGACCATATAGTTATACATTAGAAACGATTCAATAATACAATAAACTTATCTATAACAATGACGGTTACATGAAATTTATTAATTTTATAGTTCAAAGGCTACCCAAAACAGCACAAGTTACAAGTTGAAACCCATTGTCTTTCTATTAATTGTCTTAAGTTGGGTGAATCTGTTTTCTGTCCGTCTCTAGTATCAATTATTAGACTCTTTATCTTATCGATTTTTTTTTGTCAGTTAGTAAAACAGTTGAACTCTTGTTTAACAGTTCATTAAGACATTTTTGCAAGTTGTATTCTAAGTCGACATTTTGCTGTTCAGTAATAGTTATCCCATGAGGTCCATTTTAGCTATAAGAAATGTGTATAAGCACTCGATAAAAAAAGGACACACTCGAAAAAGCCCGGACATGAAAAACTGAATTTACTCTCAAAATGTCGTTTCCAATGCAGTAACAATAGTTTTTGTAAAGTGTCTGTATATCTAAAGATATATAGATTCCATGTATGTATTTCCGTCGACATTTGCATTGGTATGTGTAAGAAAATGGTTTTATTCGGTATTTTGGAATAAAAGCATTTAAAGGCTAAATTAAAATTTTTAAACGAAAAGCAATGCCAGAATGATACCAGCTTTATATCTCAAATGCTAACATATCATGTATAACCTTGTATATCAAACTCAAGCTTCTTTATCTCGTCTTGTTAGAAAAGAAGTCTGTTTGTTTACGATCATATTCGCTCGAAAAAAAGTGGTCACACTCGAAAAACCATGATCCTAGCCGGACACTATACATACTGTGGTCTTACCAAAATCGAAAATCAATCAGTAGCGTTTGCATAATTTTGCATAAGCCTAAAGAATAAACATAATGATTTTGTGAGCACATCATTACAGTTTTGAAATAGTCAAATAGCCTTATTTTACATTTTTTGTCGTCAGTTGAAATATGTCAATTATTTTTAATTTGTGTTTTGTACATACAATGTATCAAAACCCGTTACATCAGAGAAAATCAGGAATATTTCAGTGCCAAAACACTATTAAAAAAGTATTTCGTTGAAGTATATCGAAAGCCTTATAATTATTAATTCCTACTATTCTAGTAAATATATATTTAATAGTTATATGTATATCCATACAAAATTGCATATCTAATGCAATAAATAACAATCGTTTTGTATAAGCAATCCGTTATTAGTCACTGTTGCGCAGGTTTTATCGAACAAAAAAAAAAAAAAAAAAAAAAAAATCGAAAAACATATGACGTGTATAAAGCGTATTAATTATGATTTGGCCTTTTATCACACACTGTTTCAGCCTCAACCAATCTAATATAATGCAGTGAACAGAGCACTCGTCATTATAGTGGGATCTCTGGTTAATATAAGTATGATATTGAAAAAAGACTTAAAATTCGCTACATAACAACAAAATATAACTTATTGCACGAATATTGATGCTTACAATATCATAGGTCAAAACATTGGATTCAGGTCGTTTTTGTAAATTAAAAATGCAATTTTGGACGATATTTTACCGGTCTTCCTATATCATTTGTGTATTACATTCAGCCAAAATAAAATGAAAACGTCAATGAGTGAAAACATTGCATATTGATCTTTATTCCATTCTTTACTTTCTACTTAAAGTTTATTTCGCACAAAAGATGTTTATAATACAACGATATTTTAACGCAAGCACGCAATATAAAAACAAGATCACGGAAAAAAAACCATTGCGTTCTTACTGCATGCATCAGACCTTTAGGAATTGAACGAAGTTAAAATGTATCATCAATGTCGCTGAAATATTTGGTTCTATATTATAGTGCCATTTTTTTTTTGAAAGGGAAGTAACTCCTTACTCACCCCATATGGTAACTAACCCCATATGGCCACTTATCATATATTTTTTAGTTTTAGTCACCACCTGTAGTCCTTTAACCAATCATATCCCTATAAATCTATAGGAGGTAATATAATATTAGTTACATGGTATGTTAGTGACCTAATACGATATATATTGGGTCAGTAAATTCCATATAGGGTGAGAGCGAAGCTCGAATCCCCTTATGAAATTTACCGACCCCATATTATCGTATTAGGTCACTAGCACACCGTGTAACGAATTTATCTTATCGACTATCTTCACATGTGGTATTTAGACTAGCAGCCTATCAAAGTGATTAAGTCTTCAATACTTAGTATTAAGAACTTACTTCCATTTGTCTATACAAAAAACAAATGCCAACAATAACAACTTGTTAGCTTTTAATTTGATTTATGAATTTATTTCAATCGTTCATTACATGTATCAATTTCTTCGTCTGTTGAAACCTTTCAGATTTCTTTTTCGATTGAAAGGGAAGTAACTCCTTAATGCCAACAACAACAACTTGTTAGCTTTGAATGTGTTTTATGGATTTATTTCAATCTGTCATCACCAATTTCTTCGTCTGTTGAAACTTTTACATTTTTTCTCAACACCGTGTTGCTTTTATAAAGGGACGTGCCATCTTTTTTATTTTGAAAGGGAAGTAACTCCTTACTAACCCCATATGGTTGCTAACCCTATATGGTAACTAACCATGTATTTTTTAGGGCACCCTATACCAAATATATAAAGTCACCACATGTTGTCCATTAACCAAACTACCCCCATAAAGCTATAGGAGGTAAGATAAATATAAATACAGTAATACATTGGTGACCGTCTGTTGTTGTCTGTTCTGTGGTCGGGTCGTTGTCTCTTTGACACATTCCCCATTTTCATTCTCAATTTTATTACTACAAAGGGATTCGGAAACAAGGTTTACCTTATATAGTCTCCCTAACAACGTTTTAGTCGCTGCAGTAAAATGTGTTCAATCACTTCAAGTTAGCGCCGTTATTGCTTAGGCCACAGAAATCCCGGACGTCCGTCCGGTCTAGTAAGCACTATCACATGTGCAATTATTTGCAGATTTTTAGGAAATTCATATCAACGGTTCATATCAGCATTGTCTCGGATATTTTCGAAAATCAAGGTTAATCAATTATTTTAAAAGGCGTTGTGTTCCCTTGTATGTTGGTGGTGTAGTGCATCACAGGGTTATGTTATGCGTCTAGTGTATGGGACTGTCCTATGGATGTCTTATGCCGCTGGCTAGCAATATTTTTTGCGAAAAGAAAGCCAAGTGAGTAAGTCTTTCCTGCCAGTACATAGCCTCTTCATTATCAAGACTTCAGCAGTAGCTTCCTCGCGGTAGCACACGGTAACTGATTGCAATAAATCAGGCGAATCAGCTGGGGATTTCGGAGCAGCAAGGGCCCCAGAAATGCAGTGTGTAGGCCCATTGGTATGTGGACATGCCCTAGCACTCATTAACCTTGCCCCAACTATTGGTAAAATAGTCGGCCAGGAAAGGGTCGCAGCTTGGTTAAGGCAACTTTCCTAAGAGAAGAAAACCCTAACATCAAAATCAACGGGTAGATTAGACTCGTAAGCCAAGGAAGGCATCTATCTATTGGAAGGAAAACCATAAACAAATAACCCTGGTCCACCAGGTTGGAGGTTGAGCTAGGGGGTAATCTACATCTGATTACGGAAACAAGGATTAGAAAAAAATTAACTCGTCTCGTAACATCAAAATACCAGCAGAATTCTGCGCATATGAATGGGACTAGTGAAAGCCAACAGGAAGCTAGTCACACAAAAAGTATCCTGAATGCGAGAACCAAACTTAAATTGGGCTTTTGGAATGTTCGTACCATGTATGAGACAGGAAAACAAGCCCAAGTGTTAAGAGAAATGAAGGAAAACAAGCTGCACATATTAGGTATAAGTGAATGTAGATGGACAGGGTTTGGCAAAAACTTGACAAATACAGGAGATACAATCATATATTCTGGTAGAAAAGATGACAAACACCAGGGGGGAGTTGCCATCATCCTCAACAAATCAGCTTCTAAATCACTCATTGAGTATAATCCAGTCAATGAAAGAATAATAACAGCAAGACTAAATACAAAACCTATAAAGACATCAATCATCCAAGTCTATTCTCCAACAAATGAAGCTGATAAAGAAATTAAGATAGAACTTTATGAAATGCTCCAAGCTGAGATAGAGAAAATCCCCAAAAAAGACCTAACAATCATCATGGGAGATTTTAATGCTAAAGTGGGGCAAGATAACAGTGGTTTTGAGAGAATAATGGGGAAACATGGCTGTGGGATCATGAACGAAAATGGAGAACATCTAGTAGACTTTTGTGGACTGAACAATCTTGTAATAGGTGGAACATTGTTCCGACACAAGGATGTTCATAAGCTGACTTGGGTATCACCTGGAGGCAGAGATAAAAATCAGATCGACCACTTAGCAAATTAACGGCAAATGGAGGAGATCCTTACAAGATGTGAGAGTAAGGCGAGGCGCTGATGTTGGAAGTGACTATCATCTTGTCACAGCCAACATCAAACTCAAACTTATGAGAGCATCAGAACCTTGCAGGGTACAGAGATTCGACACAGGGAAACTCAGACACATGAAAACCAATCAGGACTTCAAATTAGAACTGAAGAACCGCTTTCAACTCTTATAACAACTCAAAAGTAACAACATTGAAGAAAGTGAAACAGTAGATGAACAATGGCAAGAAGTGGAAGATCTGTTTAAAAACACCAGTGAAAAAATATTGGATTTCAAACGCCAAAAGCACAAAGAATGGATCAAACAAGAGACATGGAGGCTGATTGACAACAGGAAAGAGCTAAAGAAAAAGATCTGCAACACTCAATCTGATAGACTAAAAGATAGACTAATGGGTCAATACTCCAACTGTAACAAGGACGTTAAGGAAGCCACCAGAAAAGATAAAAAAGATTTCATAGAGGGATTGGCTCTAGAGGCTGAAAAAGCTGCGTCTGAGCAAAGAATGGGCGACCTTAATCAAATTACAAAGAAACTTTGTGGTCAAAAAAGAAACACCAACATGCCAGTAAAAGACAAACAGGGTAATCTAATAACATCTGAAAAAAAAACAAGAGAATAGATGGAATGAACACTTCAAAGAAGTATTAAATAGACCAGAACCAGAAACAACAGCAAACATACCCATAGCAGAACACGACCTTGAAGTAAATATAGAAATTCCATCACGATCAGAGATTATCAGAGCAGTAAAGAGTCTTAAAAACAATAAAGCCCCAGGAAACGATAAGCTATCAGCAGAACTATTTAAATCAGATCCAGCCTTAACAGCAAACATTCTTCACACACCATTCAAAAAGATTTGGCAAAATATCAAGATACCTAAAAACTGGTCGGAAGGTAACATCATAAGACTGGCTAAGAAAGGCGATTTCACAAACTGCAATAACTGGAAAGGAATCACCTTATTACCAATCCCAAGTAAAATTTTCACCAAAATACTAATAGACAGAATTAAAACAGCAATTGACAACAAACTCAGAAAAGAACAGACAGGCTTTAGAAAAGGAAAGAGTTGTTGTGACCACATATTTGTGCTACGAAACATCATTAAACAGTGCACAGAATGGCAGAGACAATTGATAATCAACTTTATAGACTTTGAAAAAGCCTTTGACAGCATACACAGAGAAAGCTTATGGAAGATCTTACGATGCTATGGAATACCAGCAAAAATAGTAAAACTAATCAAAATGTTCTATACAGAATTCAGATGCACTGTGGGAACTTCATCAGACATCAGCTTTCAAGTAAAATCTGGAGTTAGACAAGGCTGTGTTATGTCTTCCCTTCTATTCATAATAGTTGTCGATTGGGTAATGAATTCCACCATCAGTAACAGTAACAACACAGGCATTAGGTGGACTCTTTTTAACTACCTAGAAGATCTGGACTATGCAGATGATCTGGCCTTATTGTCAATTCTAGAAACACACATGCAAGACAAAACCACTAAGTTACAAAAAAATGCAAGTATGATTGGATTGAATATCAACATCAAGAAATCAGAAGTCATGCCTCTCAACACCTCAGAGCCTCCTTTAATAGATTTAAATGGGACACCCCTAGATTGCACTTCATCTTTCACCTACTTGGGCAGCATAGTAACATCTGAAGGAGGAGCAGACAAGGACATCAGAGCCAGAATAGGAAAAGCAAGAACTGCATTTTTAAAACTAAGACACATCTGGAAGACAAGCAACATCAGTAAGAACACCAAAATTAGATTATATAAAACAGTTATGTACTAGCAGTGCTACTATATGGGGCGGAATGCTGGAGAATGACAGAAAAAGACATCAACAAGCTCTCCAGTTTTCACAACGGTTGCCTTAGAAAGATCTTAAGGATATTCTGGCCGCGTAAGATCACCAACAAAGACCTCCATGAAACAACAGGATCCAACAACATGGAGACTTTATTAAAGCAGAAAAGATGGAGATGGATTGGCCATGTTCTCAGAAGACCAGCAGAGGACTTGACCAGAGTAGCCGTAAGATGGACACCTGAGGGGAAAAGGAAGAAAGGACGCCCCAAAACAACTTGGAGAAGAACAGTTGAAGCTGAAATGAAAGAACATGGAATCAGCTGGGGTGTAATAGAAAAGAAAGCACAGAACAGAGATGAGTGGAAAGATCTAGCTAATACATTTATTGAAATGATTTAAAAAAAATCTTTTAATAGTTATTGCGTTCGGGGTATTGAACTCTGTTCTAGAAAGGTTTCATATTTCCCAGCAGTACAGCGCTTCTTTTGGAATTCATGCGATTCACTCAGCTGCGATTTACGAAATTTAAACATCAGTAACTGCTGTCGCTATAATATATTGTATCAAACTCCGAAACAGTGGTGACGTTGCTTCGCTAAACTATTAAGTCAACGTAGCGTAGTAAAGAGGACGTAACCGCTGTTTCGGAGTTCGACATAGTATATGTCATGTACATGTTTTTTGAAATAAAATATGTTTAAAGTAAAACGTTGTTAGGTTCTGTGTATATTTTTTCTTTGCTATAACATTAGTAAAAAGTAAAATAACAAAAACACCAAACCCAAGGAAAATTGGCAAAATCAATAGCTCAAACACATCAATAGATAACGATTAGAAAACAACTGTTATATTCGTGACTTTGTACATGCATTATGTTATGTATAAAATGGTGAACAAAATCTGTTTTTTAGCTAGCAAAACCTCTCGCTTTTAAACTTACTCACCATCTTCGAAAAGATACATATTCCAATTACCACTATTCAGCTCC
The DNA here is from genome assembly GCF_965363235.1 of Mytilus galloprovincialis. Classification (NCBI taxonomy): domain Eukaryota; kingdom Metazoa; phylum Mollusca; class Bivalvia; order Mytilida; family Mytilidae; genus Mytilus; species Mytilus galloprovincialis. The sequence continues at coordinate 72,223,419 of NC_134843.1, forward strand.
GGCTGACTGTATTTAAACGACTTGGAGTGCAAAACACATTCGCCTGTCTTATCATTGTAGAAAAATGTCATGCATTTAATATTTCTTTGGCATAAAATCATGCAATGAAACATAGTTTTTTGGTTCGAGATACCAACGGCGCTTCTGTATTGGACCACTCCGAAATTTATTTTTGTTCCTTTGAAGAATACTTTGTCGCATAAAACGACATGTATTAATATGAAAAAGGTATTCATGATACGTAAACATTTTCTTGTCATTTTCAGGGTTCAGTAGTCCACCAAATCTTCGGCAGTTCCAGTTCCGATCCGCATACTACTCTACACTAATGGAGTAATGGAAAATAGTTCCGGAACAGTACTGATCACTGTACGGAGTTTGGTATTCCACCAACTATATTCTGTTTGATTATGAAATGAAATGGAGATAAACTAATTAATTTCGAAATGCAAATTGAATCATAGTCTGTTATTAAGTGTATACGCTCTCAGCTAACATTATTATCCTATAAGGTTATTTATTTATTTATAAAATCGCTTTTTCTTTTCTAAATTTACATTTGTAATTATACTCGTTTCAATCAAAACATCTTACATAACCTGGCTTTTTAGACATTCAAAAAATAACATCGATGAAAAATGTGCTTTTAATGTTTTGAACAACAAAGATGTTATTCATATATTGCAGTCAGGTATAAAACAATTCCGACTTTCAAATTAATTGAATAATCTATTTGTAATCTAGTTGATTGAAAAAAGTATCAAAAATAGTTTACCTCATATAATTATCCTTAGTGCAGTTATTTTCTTTCTTGTTCATACAATTTTTATTTTTCATATAATGACGTTAACATAATATTCATCTTTTTGTTTTATCAAATTAGTGTTTTTGGTTTCTTTGTGTTTGATTTATAAGTTTTATTTGACTGACGTGTATTATTTAAAACGCAGTAAAAAAAAAAACGTTTGCACATCAAAATACAAAAACTAGCTAGACTCACCAGAAAATGTCGATATACAAAAAATCAAGAACATTTTATGAATAAAAGATTGTAATATAATTCAAAGATATATATATGCAAACAATATTGCTATGTATATGAAGCTGTCAGCTTGTTAAGTGTTGAAGATCCTGTTATTAAAGCAGAGATCCTTTGATCCAGTTGAACAAGAATGGCATCAAAAGAGATGAAACACAGTCGATCTATTGTACTTTTGCTATTTGACATCTTTAATACATCAAGAAATGAAATGTAGATTTTTCTTTCATATTTTTTTTCAAGGTTGATTTTTAAAGTTTGACAAGGAGCATACTTCTATAATAACTTATAATAGTTCAAAATTTGGTTACTATGTTGAACGCTTCTATCCAATCGAACTAGAGATAAAGGATACAACAGGTATAGTTAGTTGGCCTCATATCTTGACTTACATCTAGAAATTGACAATGAAGGTCAGTTGAAAACAAAATTTTACAAAAAAACAGATGATATCAACTTTCAAATTATGAACTTTTCATTTCATTTCAATTCCAGCAGCACCTGAATACGGGGTATATATCTCCCAATCGATACGATATTCCCGTGCTTGTATTTCCTATCATGATTTTCTTGATAGAAGGTTGCTGCTAACAAGGAAGCTATTAAACCAAGAGTTCCAAATGCTGAAGTTGAAATCACCCCTTCGTAAATTTTACGGACGCCATCACGAGTTGGCTGACTACAATCCCCTTCCCTTTCATGAATGTGACCTACCAAATTAGACTATGTACCGGATTTGTTATAACATGAGCAACACGACGGGTGCCACATGTGGAACAGGGTCTGCTTACCCTTCATGCTTCTCTGTGTGAGTTTGACTGTCCTCTGGGATCTTTCGTCGTTCTTTTAAACATTTTAGATTTTATCAAATTGGTATTCACCAAATTGAGCTCTAAGAATTTTAAATCGATATGAAAAGGTTTAAGCACCAAAAAAAAAACGAACTTCGAGGTATATTCAATACAGACAGTCCCTAATCAACTGACAAAAGCTCAAATACATCTCACGAATGGATAACAATTGGCATATTCCTGATTTAGGACAGACATTTTCGTGTGTAGAAAAATGTGGGTTAAACATGGTTGATAGATAACTAGACCTCTCCTGAATTCAGTTGCATATAATTCTATTGAACGAATAGTCAAATAAAAAGCTCAAACACATCAAACTAAATTACAACTGTCATATCTATGAATTGGTACGGAAATTACCTAAGCAGATGGCAATACCAAAAGCTCATATACATCAAACGAATGGATAATTACTGACTTAGTACAGGCATTTTCTTAATAACTTTGTAAATCAGTGTTCCTTGAGTACTCTGAAAAGACCTACCCAATATGCTTTACGAGTAAAATTTGAAACATCATATTCTCAACAAACACTTTCTATAATATCATAAATATCAATATCACATTTACCATAGAAGTTTAAATTTTTCAAGTGGAATATATGAAAAATGTATAAATTATCTTCCTATTTGATCTCTTGCAGTATTTAAAACTTATGCTTTATTTTAATAACGACAATACCACAGCTCTTTGACTATAGTATTACTATCAGTGAATTACAATTTACATGTAAATTATCCTCCTTCATGTCGGATATCTATTTTAACATTTCTATTAAAACCTAATAATTTAACAAAACCTACTTTTTCAAATATAACAAAAAACACAACATCGACATAATCAACTAAATTCAAAACAACAAGGGATTAAACCAAGTACTTTTCCACGTATAATTTCCAAATTGCTCAATCGTTACTTGTGCTGTCCATAAGGATCATACATTGTACTCTTTATCATTTAATACGCCTTTGTATCCCCTGAGCACAGTTTTTCCAGGAATAGCAATTTTAATATCTACGTTTTTGTGGTTCAAAAAGGTGAATTTTTCAAAATCTTAAAACTTTTCTTAAAGGGATTCCGTATTTTTCAATTTTACATAAATTGTTTTTGTCACTTTTCTTTCCCAAGCTAAACGTATAACATATTGTGATTTTATCTGTAGGGTTTTAAATTCTTTAAATTTTGTCTCATAATTCCAAAACAGTATTGGAACAAATATCATAGTGATTCGAGCATCACTGATGAGTCTTTTGTATAGGAAAGGCGCGTTGGGCGTAAATACAAAATTTCATCTATGATGAGTTTATTTACAACAACTGGCTTTATACCACAGCTGCTAGTGGAGTTTTTATTCCACAAGGGTATCACCAGCCCAGTATTCAGCACTTAGGCTTCTTTGTTGACATGCATTTGGACAATGTTGGACTTAACTGAATTTACTTGTTTTACAGCGGGTTCTTTTCATCTGGATCGTGTAAGCTATCGAAATTGATATTTCATAGCATGTCTTCCCATGTTGTGATGTTACACGATTGTTTCAGTTAAGAGTGAAGTCAGGAACAAGATGTTCAGTAGTTGTCGTTTATTGATATGGTTCATAAGTGTAACTCGTTTCTCGTGTTTTATATATATTAGACTGTTAGTTTTCTCGTAAGAATGAATTTACACTAGTCACTTTTGGAGCCCTTTATTGATTGCTGTTCGGTGTGAGCCAATGCTCCGTGTTGAAGACCGTACTTTGACATATATGGTATTTCTTTTACAAATTGTGACTAGGATAGAGAGTTGTCTCAATGATACTCATACCACATCTTCTTATATCATCTTCTTATATCAACTTTGTGATTCAATTACACATTTGTGCAGAATCGTTAACAATTATATAATATTTTACAAAAAGAAACCGGTTATGAAACATAAACAAAATAGAAAGATTTTTTTTATGTCACAGCCATATGTATGTTTCCTCTATCTGCAATCATATTGTTGAAGATTCTGATTAATCATAGCGTATCGTCCGAAATTGTTCCTTACAAAAGTATGTTCCCTTCGAAAGCAAAATACTGTTGGCCTAAAGATAGCACAATGGTAGAAGTATCACCAAAAAAAGAATTACTTCGAGATGATTGTCTATTCCCGGAAGTCGATGCATTGGAAGTTTCGCATAAGTTTTCGAATTTATAGATTACAAATGTATATACCTTTACTTGAATGAAAACGTCGAACGTTTGTTAGGACGGTAAGAACTATTTGTATCACATTTAACCACGAATTTATTCCTCTTCTCGTTACTACATTTTTTACAATATTAGTATCTTATTTGCGAATGTGACATCACATAATCTTTATTTACCATGAAAAACACGATGGGTATCATAAGTACAGTAGGATTTACTTGATGTCCGGAGATCCTGAGAAAACCCCAGTTTCCGGTTGTGATAAAGTTATTTGTTCTAGTTTTCTGTTAACTTGGTTGTCTTTCGCTTTCATTTTTTTCAAATGCGTTATGATGGTCTCGACATGCATTTCAATGTTCCTTTGCATATTTTGTCTCTTTGTGAAACTTCATAAAAAAACGTGCATTCCTTCCAATTACAAAACAAAGGTACGTATAGCAACAGATAAGTAAATAGATATCAATCTTAACAATGAAAAGAATAAATCATTTGAATGAAGTTGTTGTCTTTGTTAAAGCAAATCAGAACAATGATATGTTTCTTCTAGATGTAAGGAGGAAGGAGAAAAAGTTCCTGCATTATAGAATTTATGTTTAAAATGGGGTCATTCTTTATCTGTTGTTTGGAAGTATGTTTTCTTTTAAGAAACTTGAATATTGGTTATTGGTGTGCTCCATTGTTATGTCTTATATATTATATAATTCTCGTTATCATGTTACGCATCATTGCCAACGTTATTGTCTCCAAGTCATTGTACCACAACTTCATGTTTACAGTTTGACGTTTTACAAGATGTTGTCATACATGAACATCTTGATTATAGTTTGAACAGAATCTCAAATCTTTAATGACAAATTGCGCAAATTATGAGTACAGATCTGCAGCAGCAATATATAAGACTGAAGAACACATTTATGTTAGTTAATACGCTGCGTTCTTTACCATATGGGTTTATATTAAACTACTACATGTACATGTAGAATAACTTGCAAATTCAACAATGATTATGAACAATGTGATATTGTCAGTGCACTCAAATATGTAAACATTTGCCACCTTCACTTTTTTTGAAATGTGTTTTACATGTTTTAACTCAATATCTCAACGCTTATTTTGTCAAGACATAAATATTCAGTCTCATGATGTGTGAAAAGCATGAACAAGGTACGGTAAATGTATTTACATTGTTCACGGCATAAAAAGTTAATGCGTTTTACTAATTTTCTTTTCGGTTTGTTAAAGCACTTTAATTTGTAAGAATGCAACAGTAGCAACTAATCAAAATGTGTCTGTATATATTTTGTGGTGCTACTCTATACTAATTTAAATCATGGCTGAATTAGGATGATTATGAAACTTTTCTAAACTTGTACGTTTTTGTAGGTTATTTAGATAAAATTCAACGACATAATATAATGTCAATACTCTGAAATAGCGTTAACGTAGCAAATTATCCCAATTGGGCGTTTTAAGAGTCGATTTTCAAACAAGATCTTAGCGTTAATAATATTTATTTGAAATCATAAAATATCAATTCGGTGCCTGCATTGTTCGAAATAACTAGTTTGCTGCAATCAATATTAAAGGCGAGAGCATCAGGCTTAAAAATTCCATCTTTCTCATCTGAAAGCAGTTCTCGTGTTTGTCCATCGGTTGATAAACGATGCACATCATGAGATCCAAGTGCTACAACATATATATTTCTATGAAAATCTGTTGCCATGCAACGATTAATTTATCAATGCAAAAGATTGCTGTGCCGTCAATATTCATACAGTGAATAATATTGGACGGAGTACCAGAACAGAAAAGTCTATTATTCACATATATATATAGATAGTGAAGTAATCCGATACCTATTTTAAATGTAATAACACGAATACCTAACATGTTGACTTCGAAAACTTTTCCCGCTCCACCAACAAAAATCTTCTGTTTAGATGCAGCGACACCATAACACGGCTCGCCGATATTCAACAACCTACCACCTTTAATGCAATCAGAACCTGTCGCTATCAAATGTAAATAGTTCATCTTTCTCAATGTAACGACTGAAGTATTTGAGTCTGGAATACTTGTAATATCCAACGGATTTCCAACGAGTTTACATATTTGTAAGTAGTTTCCTCTATCATTACAAACCAACAGCTCTTGTCCTTTACAGTTGCATAATAGAAACTTATTATCTTTAGTACAAAGTATACTTGATATTTGTAAACCCTCTCTTTCTAGCTTCTTTATCTCTGCTGTAGCCTTTGTGTCTCTCACCAGTTTTGGTTTGGACGAAACCACGGGAGCTTGGATTTCAGTGTTCACACCTTTATTGTATCTTTCAACACACGAGTTTAATTTCAATTTCGTTGATACAGTTCCAATAGATTCCAAAGATTTCAATAATTTGTTTCTTTTATAAATGTCGAGAGAGAAGATGTAGTTTCTTGCATAAATTTTTCTTTTGGCGACAGTTCGGGCTTCATCACATTTACAAGTTGAAAAACATGATCATCAGACCCATATTGTGTTACAAAAATAAGCCGTGATTCTAAATTACTTGTAAATTCTTTAATGCTAGACAATGTTCTTTTTCGTTTTCTACTTTATGGATGTGTTTTTGGTATTTCAATTCGATATCAGTTTTAATTTTCGATTCTAATTCGTCAATTATATCTGAAATTGCAGATTTAAACTAAGCAACAGCTTGTAAATTTGAAACTTTTTCTTTTTTGACAATTTAACAACCGATTCTCTTTCTCGGATAAATTCGTCAGCATGGTCGACCAAATTTGTCAAGCCTCGTACGAAATGTTTATACATTGTTGATTGCCTTACATTTTTAAAAACAGCATGGATGTCCGCTAGTTTTGTACAAGTTCGATGGATTTCTGGCACGCAACTTCGACAACATACAGTGTCATGGTCGCCACAGATTAAGTCGAGTTTCATTTTGGGGTGTAGGGCAGTGCCTGTTTTCATTCATGTTCATAAAGCATGAATCGCCGAAATGTCGATAAGATGATGGGTTGCGAAGGGTTTAAACGTATTATGAGCAATAATGCAATCATCACAAAATGAATCATCACAATCGTTGCAATATTTATTGGCCGAGTATGATACATTTTTCCTAGAACAGGGTCCACATTCAGAATTTGAAGCCATCTACTGAAATATATAAAAAAAAGATATTATTCCATATTGATTGAATTTTAAACTTCTTTATGAATTTGATTTTGAAAAAAGAAATCGTCATTTGATTAAGGACTTTCCCTTTTGAATTTTACTCTGAGTTTAGTATTTTTGTGATTTCAATTTTAAATGCCTGGTCACATAAAAATTGTAAACGTGAATTTACATGGCTAAATACAGTAAATGTCATTTTTTTTTTGCATATTGCAGAGACTTTTTTAAATAACTCAAAGACATCCGATACAATTAGATGACAATTTTTGTTTGCATAGTTCCTTCTTTTCGATTTATATTTTTTTTCACAAAAAATCTTATTTAAACTGTCGAAATAACAAGTAATTGCATATCGGATGCTTATGAAGCCAACCAGCTCTTTTTTATATATAAATATATCAAGCAGGCGTGTATCGTTATGTTAAATTTTGCATCAATTAGGACCACTTACTAACCCTCACACAATTGTTCTGCGTATATATCATACAAGATGAAATTATGTTCACGTCAATTTTGGTTTATCATATTCTAATGATTTTACGGAGGACCTTTTAAATAAAACACAATCAGACTTTTCTTGAAAACAGTACCGTAGTTCACACTAGACTCTCTGAATTGATGAGCTGGTGTGGTGTATGATGAACTATTTTTTGAATGAATATGTTCCAGACATATTTGAAATCCCTTGAGGCCCGCTTAGTAATACGAGGCAGTAATAACACATTCAGCTGAACGGACGGGTTCGCAAAAAAAGGAAATTCGAATGGTCAACAATTATACATCGCTCAAGGTGAATAATTATCTATTTTAACATAACACATAATTTCAACAGTAAAAACAAATAACAAAATAGTGTCCAATTTGAAACAGGACTGTACGAGTTGTTCTACGCTTCAGACAGCGATATTCACTTCACATTCATGCTGAAATTGAAACGATTGTTTTTGTTACACAATCATACACATTCAAGTTTTGAAATCGATAATTGTCATCATCATACAAACTGTATTTGTACTCGGCTCGAAACAGGTGTAGTAGCTCGCTAAAAGCTCGCATACACCTTGTTTCCTAGCCTCGTACAAATATAGCTGATGTTTAAAGACACTAAACAGTTATTGTCTATGTATTTAGAATGTCGATCAGTAATACGTTAACTGAGTTATGATCACTGAAATCGAAGATATCTGAAGTAAACATAATGTGGAAGTACAATTGTTTTAGAATATTTAGCAACTTTATATAAAAAATGCAAATGCAAAGAAACATATATGAACTGCAAACATGTAAACGTAAAAAATATTACTTTACTTGTGGTAGCAAGTGTCACCTTGGGCGAGAGTATCAAAATAGGATTCAGATATACAATTAAACAAATATTTAATTTCTATTGTTTGTTCGTTCATTTTATCCATCTGCTAGTAATTGTAATAATAACAATTTGTAAAACTAAAAATAAAGATTGTGATAAATGTTTGTTTAAATTTAACCCATATGATCCAATAACATGTAAGGTCAGCTCGTACTGGACCATACGCGTATACTTATACGGTCCGACCGTATGCGTATAGTCGGACCGTACGAGTATACGTATACGGTCCGGACCGTACGCGTACGGTCCAAATACTCATATGGTCTGGAACAAATATATGACTATTCATAGTCCACCTTCTATTTGATAAAACTTGAAAAATAGTGCCACGTCATTTCATTATGTTTAACAAGTACCATGATTGGTGCTATTTCGTGGCAGTAAGATATATTGGTGGCGGGAGTCGGAATGCCGGGATCCATCAACCTTCTAATCAATAAAGATTGGAGTCGAATGCACCTGTCGCGTGCCAGATTCGAATTCACAATCTCAAAGTTGACAGGCTTGTGATACAGTAGTTTGGCTACTTATACCGCTCGGCGACCAAGGCACAACACGTAGTAGCATGCAAGTGAGTGCTAAAACATGATTGATATTTCAGTCTATGAAAATATGATAAACAATATTAGTTGTAATTGATTTTGAACTATATTTCAGTAGCTGTGAGTACTTGATGTCATTTGACTTTTCGTATTTAGGATAGTTTTTGTGCTTCGATCCACTTTGAGGAGTTAGGTTCTTTCATACTAATACTAACAGTTTGTTATTGTGTCGTACAGTTACACAAATGTTCCAAGTAAGAGTATAGTGAATGCTCGCAAACATGTTTAACTCTGCCTCATTCTGACAACAGCCCGGGTGGATAATGCTTTTTCCACTGGCCCACCGTGGACAGCCCATCCGTGCCCACTTCAGCTATAGTCTTTGTTTTTGTAAAAATATTGATTATAATTGCTTATCTGCTTTTTTCAATTGACTGTACTTACAAGTCTTTTGATTAAACAAAAGAAATTGCATGCCCACTCCTATTGGTGAGCAGAGTGGACAAGCTAGAAATTTTGCCCACCCAGTTCCCACTCCCACTATGGACGGGTGGACAAAGCAAAATCCACTTCATGCTACTACGTGTTGATTGTCATCTTGATTTACTTTTCTGTTTCAATAAGAAATCCTATAGTTGATTTTAATAATGTATTCGTTTGTTTCGTCCTCTAGAGTATCACAAGCCAAGTAGTTACCACTTCGGTGTTGACATGAATATCAACTATATGATCATTTTTTATAAATTTACGGTTAGCAAAAGTATGAATCATTCGAAATATAAGAGATTTTTTTATCCCAGGTATAAATCACCTTAGCCGCATTTGGAACACTTATTTTTGGAATTTTGGTCTGCAATGTTCTTCAACTTTGTACTTGTGTTGGCTTTCTAACTATTTTGATCTGAGCGTCACTGATGAGTCTTGTGTAGACGAAACGCGCGTCTGGCGTACTAAATTATAAGCCTGGTACCTTTGATAACTATTTGAATACTGAAAATAAATGTGCTAATCCAATATACTGTTCGATCAGGACTAATACATATAAAATTGTTTTTTTTTAGAACTTTGCCAATGGATAAACACTGTATTGCGATCGTCTCTCTGATTAAGATGTTTTTTTTTCTGTTGTAGTCGCATCGACATTTAGTCTAAATGACTATATACTCATTTCCCTATTTATTCCCTCTTTCAACCCATTTATAGCTTCTTAATTTTCATCAATTTTCTTATATTTTTCTGTTTGCATTAGAAATATTTTGTTTATTCTGTCTTATATGCCACACAAAAGCAGTATAATCTTCTTGCATTTAGCTACGAATTGGAAGAACAAAAACCACTGTGTTCTACGTTGTTATAACAGTGTAATTATGAAACCATATTACACTATAAGCAATCATTTGAACACAAAAAATAAGGCCAAAACCCCATTGAGGAATAATTGAATTGCAAGTCAATAATTAAAAATCATTTGAATCCGTTTACATGTATTTGCCCTTCTATTCGACCCTTTGCTGTAGATGCATGGGCTGCATATGTACTAAGGTAAAACTATTAAGAAGATATGTTGTAGTTGCAAATGAGAGAACTATCCTTCAGAGTTTTTTGAAATGAATGTAAGCAATTATAGGAAATTGTTAGGCCTTTAGCATTTAAGAAGTTCCTATACATGTAGTTAATTATACAAGATTGCAACACGGCAAATGTAAAATAATTCAAAACAAAACAATTTAACATGACATACACAAACTGACGACAACCAGCGATCTACAAATTCATAATTAAGGTCATATGCAGCTATAAAAAAAGAAAACAATGTCAACATTGGAAACATTGGAAACATTAGAAAGTGAAGCTAGGAACTAACAAGAAAACGATTTCGTGGACAAAAGAAAATCCTTCTGGTAATACTTATTTACATATTGTTTTTTCTATGGCATAAACTCAAACAGAACTGCAGAAGTGATACTAGTGCACCTACTTGTTTGTACATTTATGTTAAAAAGTGTGTCAGAGATTCCCACCGTTCTACGGAGGTAATCTGATGGCGCCTGATCTAAAATTCAAATGAAATTATTAAACATTGTAACAAGTCCAGGTATTGTTAAACCCTTACAAATACACAACCATTACTGGATGTTCTCTTCACTTCGAACCATAAACATTACACTACCTTTCTCCCACGGTAACCTTAATCTGCAAATGCCGTGAGGAAAGCTTGGTTAAACAGGTGTTTTTTTGTTTTGTCTGTCATGTATCTCTCATCAACATTAATCGCACAAACCAATTCTCCATTTCACATTCTAACGTGCATCGACAGGAAGTAAAACAGGTTGTTTTGTAAGTTGACACCAGATTGAAAACTTGGATGTAAATGATTTCACTTATTGATATATCATAAAAGCAAATTTTGCTTGTTTCAATTATAGCCTTTTTATTCGAATCATTACGTATAGTTTATCTGAATACAACAGAAAGTCAACGTGAAACAAATGTACAGAATAAATCTTGGGCGACCATCATCAAATATATGTGCTACAAATAACATGTTCCAATCGAAGTTCCAATTGACGTCTCTGCTCGATAATGATATCATCTTATGCGATAGGGGTGAAATATATCAGAGGGACACCGGAAAACAAACTGAAAACGCCATGGCTTACAAAACAATAAGACAAACAGACAAATAGTAGTACACAAGACACAACATGGAATACTAATTTATAATAAGCAACACGAACCCCATACAAAACTGGGGGTGGTCTCAAGTTCTCCGGTAGGGTATGCAACTTATCAACAATTGTCTTCTTTCCATGAGTAACACAACTGTTACCATTAGTCGACAACTATCGGTTTACCCTAACGAAAAACCTAAGACCTACCCAGTTGTTTTATTGAGTTCGTATTGATTTCTCTTTGTGCTGTTATACAGTATTCTGTAGACGTTTTATTGCAATTCCAAACTTTTCGTATCCGCATGACGCTAACTGTTTATAATTGTTCGAAAAACTACATTTGTCTCCATAAACAGCTCGACTGGTTGTCTTTGATAGACATTTTTGATTTTCTCCTTTTCTTGAGTTTTCTTCTGTACGTTGTTGTCATAAAACATAATAGTTTATACAAATCCGGGACAATAATGATGAGAATAGAAGTAACGATAACTCCTCCTCCTGTAAAACCTAACACTTTCGCTGACAACCTCGTGTCTACTAAACTTACTTTCGTATTTTTATACTTAGATAATGTCTTTCTATCTAACTTTAAATTCGATGTTAAACTGTTAATTTTCCGTGCTATTTCATCTTTGTTGTGTGACGGGCGCACTATATCAAGCGTGCATTCTTCACAATTACAGGAGTGCCCTTTCATTGCATCCGAGACTGGTATTGCTATCCCCGGTCCTACGGTTGATGGGGTATTACTTATATAGTCCTGTTGTTTTGGAATTTCTATGGAAATAAATAAACTACTTATTATTTGTATGAAACTAATCCTGTCAACCTATAAATAAACAGTGTATTGCTTAAAGGGACCACCATTTCCTTTTAGTAACGGGTGGAAAAGTTTTTTTACCTGTTCACGGCTTGGTCAGCTTAATCATTTCGCTCGAAAACTTTTGTATCTTATATACAGTTATTGACTGTATTTTGTTTGACAGAATTTTTATTTTAATCTCAGATGATTTTTCCGTTCTTATCAGTTCTGTCACTAATTTTTCTCTTACACCCTCCATCCCCCCTTTTTCCTTTAGAACCAATTTACCCTAACATGTAAATGGAAAATTTAATCAGTTGTATGGGATTGCTATTGTGCTTTGATAATCCCCACACCCTTTTACTCGCTATCTATCCGGCTGATTCAACATGCTCTGTCTTCCAAATTGCTATTAAAGTATGTTTAATAATTGCTGTGTGTATCGTGTGCTTCAAATTGTTTTCTGCTTTGTTATGCAATGCCGTTTGCAACCATGTACAGCAGATTATGATCTGTGCGATCTATTGCATTTCTAGTGCTGGTAGCCGATTATAGGACTTAGAGGCAAAGCTATGGTGCAATTTTTGCACAATGTAGTTAAAGGGGATAAAACTAGGTACTATATATTATAGTGCCGTATACAGTGCAGGAAATGCTTAAACTTCCGGAGCACCTGATTTCACTCACGGTTTTTTGTGGAGTTCGTGTTGTTTCTTATTTATTATTTAAAACTGTTGATGTAAATGTCCTTTGGTTTTGTGAGTCTTTGTATACTCCTTGGTTTTTGATTGTTATTGTCTTATATCCTTATATCCTTTAAGTCATTTCAATCATTATTTTATAATGTGTCATTCTGTGTTGTGATGTAACACCATTTGTTCAGGTTATTGTGAAGGTTGACGCCTATTAAAACGTTAAAAATGATGCATTTGTTTGCATCTGTCCTGGGTTGTTTCTCGATTTTTTTCCCTATATATAAGGCCGTTGTTTTTTTTCTGTTTGTATGGTTATATACATTAGTCATTTAAGGGCCCTTTATAGCTTGCCGTTCGGTGTGAGACAAGGCTCCGTGTTGAAGGCCTGATGTTAAATGTTAATGGTAGTCTAGTACAAATTGTGACTTAGACGATGAGTTGTCCCATATATCATCTTGAAGTTGACGTGTATTCAATAAATATATATTTAAATGTATAAACAAAGTTTAATATGGAATTTTCAACAATTGATCAAGTAATTTTTCCCTTTTTTGTGGTAATGCGGTCTCATTTGTTTCCCATTCGTTCGATGTGTTTGAGCTTTTGATCTTGCCATTTAGACAAAGAACAAAATATTTGCAGAATTATCCGTCATGTAAAAAATATCTTTTCGAAAACAATCAGATGATCTTCAAAAAGCGAACAGCTCAAATCAAGCTGTAGCAAATACCTTACATTAACAAAATATTCAAAATGATTAATGGAATGAGCGATTCAGGCCAATCGGTTACTGTTCGAAATGATATCATTAGCATAATGACTTTATGGATGAATATGACACAGACAAGAACATTATAAAGCATTTTCATTTGGCACTGTTGACACTCTGGTTCATAAGAGGGGACCCACTGACCGTCTAAGAAGGGGTCAGCTCCTGTCATACTATAGTAATTCTCTATATAACTAACCATTTTCCCCACAAAAGGGGAGGGCCTTGGAACCCCTCTAAATCTTCATCTGGTTGGTAGCAATTTTTTTGTAATCAAACTGGCCGTGTTACCGATAATTGATCAAATTAGCTCTGACATCTGAAAGTTAGCTTAGAACTTATCGATTATTCAAACCAAACTTTAATTTTGAGCAATACATGTACTTTGTAAAATTACCATGCATATCTTCAAATATGTGTATTAACAAAATTTAGTGAGTTGGAGCTCACAAATTAAAAAACAAATCATATAAATTATTATTCTACAGTTTTAGGGCGCCGTTATAAAATATAATAATGGTTGTTTGTTTCATGTGTATATAACTAAAGTCTGACTTACCGTATTCACAAGCATAATGATATTCTTCCTCACAATTAGTATCACTCCATCCTTTCCAGGAGAAATCATAAATGACGCAGTTTGACGTACAGAGATACTCCATAATTTTGAAACACGTTTTCTGAGCAAATAACCAATTTTCATAAGTAATTTCGTCACCTATATAGAAATGATATAATTCACTTATACATCTAATACAAATACGCATCTTTTTTTTTCAATTTTCAATTTCAATATTTGCATATTGATGATGTAGACAAAATTTTATTCAATGCCGCTTACATAATCTTAAGAAAAACGTCAAAGACACAAGAACCCGACCAGAGAGCAGGCAACATTAGAAGTCCACTAATTGGTTTTCAATGCAGCGAGAAACTCCCGCATCCGGAGTCGTCCTTCAGCTGGCTCCTTAACACATATGTATACATGTACTAATTCAGTGACAATGGACGTCGTGCTAAAGGTTTACATTAGAATATTCAATATAATCAATATAATATAAAGAAAATTAAAAAAAAAAAAAATCAACCATTTGAAGGGTTTCCTTTATGTGTCGATAGACAAATACACAAAAACAAAATTGAAAAAAATAAACCCAATTTCAAATAAACACAGAACAAGGGGTTCCACGAGTTTATAATACTGTAATATTTTCTTAAATTTGCTTCTATATAATTTTATACGTGGGACTAGACTATATTTCAGTGAGAAGGTTTACAAGTTTATTGATAATCGGACATGATCTAACACCCCTTGTAAATAGTTTAAGATATTTAAAGAACAAAACGAATTTTCAAAATTTATTACCAATGCATATCCCATATTTTTATACACACCGTTTTGCCTGAGCCACGGATTTTTGCCAGTGGTTTTGGTGAAGCCTATATACATGAAGCCCCAGCTCCACCCTAAAGTACTAATCGTTTCATATACGAAGTTTTCAGTTCCAATATTTGTAATTTCAAGAAGTATTCCGCCTTTCCCATTACAGAATTCTTGCGCAGAAGCATACGACCTCTCAGTATTTTTGAATTCGTAACATTTTCCATCGTATTCAATTGTGTCAGGTATTCCATCACAAAGCGAGGCTGTAAATAATCAAAAATAAAAATAAATATATTCTGCAGTTGTTTGTTATTATTATCCCCCTTCCTTTTATTTTCCGTGTATGACCCTAAAACATTCTTGATAATCGTACATGAAAAATAAACATAAGAATGCGTTGTATGATTGCCAATGAATGCACTATACAGCAAAGTTCAAATAGAGTGGACCTAAGCAATTATAGGCAACCGTACAACCTTCAACAATGGGAAACACCATACCGTATAGTCGGCTATAAAATGCCTCAACATGAAAAATACGAAACAAATATAATTGAGAAAAACTAACAGGATGCATATACAATTAATGACATGTTTATTATTATTTTTTAATCACTGGGTCGATTCCTATGCTGCTAGACTATCTGTTCCCGAGGGCATGATCAGTAGTCAGTACTACAATACGAACATGATCTATACAAACCTTTCTAAAATTGTCCGTTAACAAATTTTGAAATTATAAAGATTTCCAAGCCCTCAGGCAAAGTTGGCCTTGATTGATGTTATTATTTTTTTTGCCTACGTTATATAGCTCTTCAACTGCGAAATATTTCAAAGGCAAAAAAATCACATTTCAAATTTAAAAGAATTGAAATCAACATTTAACTTGGCAAAAGCAAAAATCCAAGAAACAAAACCAAGAAAGGTTTCATTTAATGATGTTATCATTTCTTACCTTTAACGAGACAATTGTATAAG
Source organism: Mytilus galloprovincialis (assembly GCF_965363235.1). Lineage (NCBI taxonomy): Eukaryota > Metazoa > Mollusca > Bivalvia > Mytilida > Mytilidae > Mytilus > Mytilus galloprovincialis. The sequence continues at coordinate 72,239,873 of NC_134843.1, forward strand.
GCAATAATAACAAGAAGTCCCTTTTCTACAGGTTTAATTCGCATCATCCTAAAATATATAAATGATTTAAAATAGATCTGAAGTGTCAAAGCAAACGTATGAAGGCTTTGTTAAATGTCAAATAAAATATTTATTTGAAATGACTTTATTTTATTCATCAATTATTCATAAATAAAGAACTGGTTATGTCTAAAGATTTCTAGGGATATAATTGGTATGACTTTTATCAAGTCACATCCTTAATATAAAAGTATTACCCTATATCAATGACTACAGATATGAACATATATCATATATTAAGATATTGATATGTGAACTGACATTTTGAAAGTAGAAATCTGATGAATTTTGAATGAGAAGATTCGATTGCTTTAAATAAAAAAAACATGGATAAACAAAGTGAATCTATTCGATAATTTATATATAATCTTTCAGAGGAGAAACTTTATAAAAATCATCTGAACGTTTTGATTACATTCTATTGTTAAGGAATAACGATCAAAATTACTGCAATCCAACCGTACGCGTATGGTCGGGGCTATTAACAGTTTACTTTTAATACTTCTAAACTCATAACTCGTTCATTAAAAATACTGTATCATATAGATAATTGTATTATTATATTATAATAAAAAAGATTAGTTAAATAAAAATTACATGTTTCACATAGTTAATTTTACTTACTTGCCAAATCTATAATAAACATATTTTATACCAATGGTCATTACCGATTTGTTATAACGAGTGGATGGCAATATGTCGACTTAAAAAATAAATTCTGAAAATTTCTAAATGAACTGTTACACAAGAAGTCACTGAAAAGTAACATCGTTTATTTAAGTTGTCATGTGAATATGGTGTGTTACAGTCATGTTACGATATTTGAGATATTGGGCTTCTTAAAATCACCTTAGACATATTGAAAAGGCCAAAGACTTCGGTATTTATCTGCATGCAGCTACAAAAAGAATAGCTTTTAGATTAAGTATAGAATTTATTCAAATTAACCAATTCTGTTTACATTACAATCTTAACCATGCAGGCGAAATCTAAATTGTTCTCAAGGACGGAATACATGTATTTTTAAGGTTGCAATTTGTATATCTAATTATTTAAAGTTAACATGTTAGTATGTTCATACATGCACATGTATAAAGTTATGTACATCATTGTTTTGTTCTCATCATGCACATGAGTAAAAAGAGACGTGGATTATACGTCAATGGGACAGCAACCCAACATTATTGTTGATTGTATTAAAGTTGTTTTAAATTATATATAAGATGTTGTGTCTTTCTGTCAAAATTTGGTTTCTGTTCAAAAGGGTTATATTTGTATTTTTTTTAAACAATGTAATGTTTACATGTTTCAGGTCGTCCAGGCTATTCAGTAAGCACATACTTCTGAAGCTATTCATTGCTAGTGCAGTATAACCCGTATGTACAAGAAAACAAGCCGCCTATGAATGAAAATTCAGAAGTCGAAGCTATTTAGCATGACGCACATGTATTTTCTGTTCATGTCCTAATCTGCATAAATCATGATAGAAGTTGTGGAGAAATTTTAAACCTGAAAAAAAAAAAACATGTACAAAATGTTTCAAATGGATAAAGATTAAAGTACATGTTTAATAGGATAGGACAAGACTGAATTTCCAGGATTCAAAGTGCAAATATTCATATGTGGAGATGACAGCAAATATTCAGACAATAGAGTAGGAATGGCTATATCGCAGTAAGAGAAAAGTATTAAGATTCACACTACAAGTCCTAAACTACTTATACATGTACATTTATCTGTGAAACTGGAAAAATTCAAATTTTATATTATCATGGTAATTAGCTATAGTCAGAATGAAACTCCGGATTACATAATTTACAAAAGTTGCCTAAGTTGGATACTTTGTTAAAGAGGAATCCAATTGACAACTTAACAAACGCATACTTTATGTAAAAAAATCATAGCCCTCAACCACAAAACAGTTAGTTTCTGAAGATGAAAGTGAATAAGTGATGATAGAGAGAACCTACCCAAAATGAGAATTATGCTATTCATGGTAGATATTAAATGTGTTGATCTTACTTTTGTGAATATACAATGAGAATCATAAGCCAGAATGGAAGTGACAATTCACAGAATAGTACAAGGACAATTATATGGCTACTTTTTCTGTAAACTGAAAGTTTTTGCAGATTCAGCTGGCATGGTTGTATCAACGATTTTATGAACTATAAATTCTATAATCATGATAATGATTTGAATGTCATTATGGGCTATTTAAAAGAAATGTCAAGGATTCAGTGTCTTATTGTGTAAAAACAAACAGAAAAAGCTAAAGTTTTGTGTAATTTACGCTGGAAAAAAACATTCTGATGGTTTTTTTTTTGTTCAAAATTTACAAAAAATTATTTTGTCATCACCTTTCAAACCTGATCTACACGTATAACCAAACTTTTTTCTAATTTGACTGCCTCAATATCAGGTACTACTTGATCAAAATCTGAATAACATGCATAATTACACACACATAAATGTTCATGAGTAGCACAGAAGATTTCCAACAAGATTACATTTGCATAAATATGCGATTCCAGCACATTTCTGTGCTTATATTTCATTATGATTATTAAAGTGCCATGGAAACAGATTAAAGACAAAACATGCAATTAGCAGTTTCAAATTTAAGAATTTTGGATCAAACCATTTTTTTAATTTGTTAAATAGAGCTTTCCGTGAGAGCTTTTAGTACTTTGAATATCGTTTTCTTATGATTTTGCTATTTTATTAATAAGAAACAGCAGTTGAAATATAAAATCACTCATTTTGACAAGAATAGCCCCCTGATTTGATGCTTTGTGTTAAGAAAAAGATTTTGTTTCATTAAATTTTTTATAAAAAATACTATAAAAAATAGCCGTACAGTGATATATAATAAATATATTTCTAAATATTTGCCGTGGGTGGATTTTTTTATATTTATTTAAGATATCATAGTAGTAAATTTTGATATATTCATCTTTTCATTACAGCTTCACTTTTTCTATATTTTAGCATTTCTTCAGGTCTTAAATTTGGTAAAATAGCTGATTCCTTAAACACCTGTTTAATAAATATAGAGGCCTTACTATAAAACATCAAATATATATTTATTACTTAAATTTTTTTATTTCCTTAATAATGCTTTATCACATGCATTGGGCAAAAGAGATATTTATCATGGCTAGAATTGAATATTTGTTGGAATTAAATCTATAAAAAAAACCTTGAATTTGGCTATTTTCCCGTAAAAAAATGGTGAAAATAGATGGCGCTACAAAACTCGGCTATCCGATAAAATCTAAGCAAAAAATTTTGCAAATGGTATTGGCATGGCCTAAGTGTTGTGTGTACCAAATTTAAAGAGATTCAGCAAAATTCACTCCTGGACACTTTTGCATGGTTTTATGTGAGACAAGCTCTTAAAAAACTTGACAGTTATACTCAAGTGTGCAGTAGTGAGAACATGACAGTTATCATATGGTCCACACTAAGCAGACAATAAGAATCCCCATTAGATTTACAATGCTTACGGCATGAGTCATTATTAGGTCAGCAGTAAGGGGAATATGAAGTTCATAAAATGTACAAAAGTGCGAAAATAAAAGTTGTTCTGAGGTCTTCAGTAGAGAAAACATGACGGGCAATATCAGGTCTAATACTAAGATAATGAGAGTCATGATAAGAACTTCAATGATGAGAACATACGATTAATTATTAGGTCTACAAAAGTGAGAATATGAGTATCATTATAAGATATGCAATAAGGAGGACATAGGAGTCATTATTACGTCAAAAATAGTGAGAATATATTTAGGTCTACACAAGTGAGATTATGAGTATCATTATAAGGTCGTAGATCGCGAGAACATGACTGTCATTATTAGGTCCACAATAGTGAGTTTAAAATATTTATTTTGAGAACATGAGCGTCATTATTAGGTCTTGTAAAATAGTGAAAAATATGACAGTTTTGTAAGGTCTACAGTAAGAACAGAAGTCAGTATTAGGTATACAGTAAGCAGAAAATGAGAGTTCGTATGTATTCTACAGCATGGATAAAAGCGGGACAAAGCTTGCAGAAGGACATTTACAATCAAATGTCGAAAATAAACAGACAACGCCATGGCAAAAAAAAAAAAAAAGAAAAAAAACCAATAGACAAACAATAGTACACAAAACATAACATAGAGCAATATGAACCTCATAAAAAACACTGGGGTGAACTAAGGTGCTCCGGAAGGGTAAGCAGATCCTGCTCCAAATGTGGCACTCGTCGTGTTGCACATGTTAATACAAATCCGATAATAATTCTAATTTGGTAGGTCACATTCGTGAAAAAAGTACGGTATCGTAGATACCATCTGATGAACATATCCGTTATCATCTGTGAAACCGATATTCCATCAAGGTCAACCAACTCGTGATGGTGTCCGTAAAATTTACGAAGGGATACTTTCAACTTCACCATTTGGAACTCTTGGTTTAATAGCTTCCTTATGAGCAGTAACCCTATATCAAGAAAATCACGACAGGAAATACCAATCATGGAATATCGTATCAACTTGAGATAAATACTCCGTATTCAGAAACTGCTGGAATGTTACTTCATAGAAATGGAAAGTTTACAATTGGGTAGCTAAAATCATCTCTTTTGTAGTTCAACTTACCCTTATTGTTAATTTTTAGATGTAAGTCAAGATATGAGACAAACTTAACTATATCCTTTAGATCAAGTTCGACATATCCAAGAGACTTAGATTATTTGTTTTTTTTTTTTTTGTATTTTTGTGCCCCTTTTGATATTGATCCGGCGGCGTCTATCGCGGCTGCGGCGTTAGCTAATTCTTAAAAGCTGTATATTTTAGAAGGTTGAAGACCTGGATGCTTCATACTTTGCATACAGATGCCTTATGTTACGAAGTTTCCGTTTGTCATTGATACCATTTCCCTGGTTCAGTGACTACTTGAAAAGTTAAGATTTTTTTTATGTTAATTTTTCTCCTATTATGAGTAATAGGATAACTATATTTGGCATGTGTTTACCTTCCAAGGTCCTCATGTCCGTCAGACAGTTTTCAGTTGACCTCGATCTCATTTCATGGATCCGTGAACAAGAAGAAGTTTTGTTGGTCAAGTTAATATCTCAGACATATGTACTATAAGCAATAGGTCTAGTATATTTGGTTATGGGGGATTGTAAGGTGTACATATCCAACTGGCAGGTGTCATCTGACCTTGACCTCACTTTCATGGTTCAGTGGTCAAAGTTTAGTTTTTTTGTTTTATGTTTTTATTCTTACTTATACTATATGCTATGGTCTACTATATTTGTTGTATGGACGGATTGTAAGCTTAACATATTTACCTGGCATGGTTAACCTGACCTTGACCTCATTTGTATGGTTCATTGATCAATGTTTAGTTTTCTTGGCTAAGTCTGTTTCTGAGAACCTATAAGCAATAGGTCGGCAATATTTAGTGTATTGCGTGATTGTAAGGTATATTTCTCGTTTGGTTTATATGAACTTGGCCTCATTTTCTAGGATCATTTTAAGTTTGTGTGATAGTTGAAGTAAAGCTTTATCTAAAGGTCAATCAACATAACATCAAAATTTTGTACAGAAGGCGAGATATTTCAGCGTATGCTCTCTTGTTTAGTATTCACATCTGATTCACGCCACTTCTAGAATATGAAGTTTCACGATTACTTTGAAGCCCGGCTTTGATTGATGATACAATTGATGTTAATAAGTTAGGAAGAGATTTCATTGAGCTCTTGGAAGACCAAGTATAACATATGCGAGTCATTTTCATGTGTACAAGAGTATGAGGGTCATTCTAAAGTCTACATTATTCAGAACATGACAGTTATGACAAGGTTTGCAGTACTGATAATATGAGTCATTATGTGGTCTACAATCCACGTTATTAAGAACAAAAGTCATTTTATTTTGGTTTTCAGTAGTGAAAACATGAGTGCTTAGGCTACATTAGTGAGAAAATGACAGTCCTAATGATGTTTACAATTTTAGGAACATTAGTGGTACGGTTGCTGTCTTTGTGACGTCGCGTTATTGGATACTATTATGTTTATTGAATAAAAACTTATTATGGCAGACATATTAGTTCTATTTGTAACGCCTTAGTTAAGCTAACGATCAAAATACACAACACAACGTAATAATCTACAATAACGGTCCTTATTAGGTTTACAGTACTAAGAACAGCAGTCATTTTTAGACTTACAGTAGGGCCCGCTAGGGGAAACATGATAGTCATTATAAGGTCTACAAAAGTGCTAAAAATGAAAGTCTGCATGAGATCCTGATTCAAGATGACCAACACCACCAGATACAGTTTAAGATAAAACTATGATATATAAATAAACATAGCTTTTCCTCATATGATGTCTCGCATATTTAAACACAATGTATTGGGATGATCCTACATGAGTTTCTGCTACTTTGAATATCAAACCAGTACTTAAATAATATATAACTAAGCAGTGTAACATATAAAAGCCATACTAGAAACATACAGCGTCTCAAAACCCAGATCGCAAAATAAAAACCCAATTGTGCGCCTATGATATTCCACTACTTATTTTATTTGCAGATGTTTATCCCAAAAGAAACATTGCCACTCAATGCTTTTTCATCTCAGTAATTTATTTGGCTTATTACCATTTTGATTTGAGAAATTTTAAGAAATCATAAACCTAGGTTTTTTGGTTTTGTTTTTTACAATGCAGTCTTTTTGGAAATCCGTACACATACTAACAAATAATAGTTTTAATATTCGTTTAACAGCTGCTCAAATTTCCATTGACAAATAAACATTTAAGTTGGAAAAGACAGAATCTGCTTTTCATTAAATCTCTTTTAATTAGAATAACCATTGATGAACTATTTAGATCGGACCTGGTTATTTGTGAAAACTATCAGATAAACAATAATATAAGTTGGAGATCACCTTAGAATTGTTTACCTTCATAAATCTTGACCAAAAATGAAATCAATTATAAAAGACCGTTAAAGCAATGGTAATCAACTTTGTATATTCATATAAACGATAATACTTGTAAAAGAATAAGTAAATATTAGACACAAGTTGAAACAGTGCTATATCTATATAAAACTTTTCGAAGCAAGGGCTAGTGAAGAATGTTGTCTTGCTGCGCATCATTTTAATGTTCAAGAAAATCCCTTTACATGTACATGTTATCATGTGTTTCGTATAATGTGCTTCGATTCTGTTTGGGTATGCATGCAATGCATAGACAGAGAGATCTTATCAATATATATCGTCCAATTTATAAAGTGTAAAGTGAATATGAATCAAAACAAAATAAAGAAAATTAAACACAAAATGGTCGACATATAATGCAGCAGACCTTGTTTTGCCAGAGGTGAAAATGACTATTCAATTTTCAAAATATCCTCTTTACCCAAATATAATACAACTAACTTCTCCATATTAAAATTTTTTTTTTTTTTTTTAAATTGATACTTGTTTATTCCAAATATTTCCTGTTTACAATTTCCTCAGTTGCCCAGGATGCAAACTGTGGATTCCCGTTTACATTTAAGCCAACTGTCCGGGAAGCAGGAGGTTGAAAAATGTGCACTATATTATCCGAAAAAAATAGTATACATGTAATAATACTTATATTCTTTTATATGACAATGAGTGAAAAAGGAATATCTTTATAGAATGTACTACTAGTGGTAAATAATATAACATTATAAAAACATAAACGAGTGCACCTATAAACCAGATTCACATAATATTTTAACATAATCGAGTGCATCTTTAAACCATGGATTACCGTAATCAATATAAATTAAAGAGATATAAAAAAAACAGACAACATGACTGCTATCTCCTGCAAGTTATGTACTTATAGTATGAAATTAATTAATGTGTTTATTTTCTCTTTGTCTAATGTATTAATTGATAAGTAACAGGGTACAGATTTCAGATGTGTTACCATGTATGATTTCCAAAGATTTAAAATATATGTAGAGGACATTTTTATCCCATCATATTTAATTTTGTTTCTTATTTTCCACACGGACCATTTTGTCAAAATAAGAAATAGATTTACAAGTAAATTTTGGTTCGAGTGACCACTGCTATCTCCCAAAAGCATAAACTGTTTTAAATTATCATCATCTAATTGAATATTCCATAATGTAAAAATATCTTTGATTTTACTAATGATTAATTTTGTTGTATTGCAATCGAAAAATAAATGTTGCAGATTTTCAGCATTATTTACAGTTTGGCAAATATGACATTTTCCGTTTGACAATTGCATTTTTTTAAGTCTACTTTCCGTATATATGATATTGTGAATGCATTTCCATTGAAATTCTTTCATTTTATTGGTGATTTTAACTTTTTTCAAATTGCCCCATACTATTTTCCAATTAATTTTGTGGCCATAAAATTCTTGCCATTTAAGTTGACATTTTGGATATATATTCTTATTAATCATGTCTCGAATATATTTTAGTTTTAATTCTTTTGGTTTGATTGTTTTCCCAGATCTGTCTAATATAACCATTTCATTAGAAAGTTTCAATTCTATGTTTGGTTTCTTATTAATTTCATTATCAATTTCTAATATTTGTAAGAAGTCAATTGGTATTGCACTTTTAATTCTTGAAAATTCCGATATGCAGTTTCTTTTATCTACAAGTTTTTCAAATATAGAACAACAACTGTTAAATTTGTTGGTTTCTACATTCCATATGTCTTTGATATATTTCATGTTACTATTTAGAAAGGAAGAAAAAAACAATGGCTTATTTTGAAATGAAATTTTTGAATTACCAAATAGTCTCATATTAAGTACCTCGTTCTTAGTTTTGGGATTATCTCCAATTTTTAGAAAATTAGACCATGTAAAAATCATTTTCTGATAAAATAAAGGAATATTTTTAATATTTAGTCCTTTAATATTTGAACATTTACATAAAAAAACATATTAAAATTTAACGCCACTTTGAACAATAGCTCAGTATCTATATTTTGAAGTACACCAATTTCTATTTTTTTTTTTAATTTACGCAACTGTGTTACACAATTCTCTACTTTAGAAATTAATTTAAAATAAGGAGGTTTGGTATGATTGCCAAAAGAGACAACTATCTGCCAGACACCAAATGACACAGTAGTTTGCAATTAAAGGTCACCGTATAACCCCTAAACATGGAGCAAAACCAATCCATATTAAATGTAAGAAAGGCTCTGACATGACAGGATATTTTAAATGACTTTCAAATAAACGAAGGTTTTGAACAAGGATTAATGAGGAGTAAAGATCGGATAAGAATGTGATTTGATTACTGTCGGATTTGTTATTCATTTATTTTGAACACCTTGTAGATATTTCTTGTAGTTTTCCAACAAAGTAGTAAGCAATAGATAACACATATGTTAAACTTAATCAAGCAATAATTTTAAACGACGCAATTTTAAGAATAATGATGTCGTTGTTTTGCTGGAATCTCGTTCGTATATTGCAGAATAAATTGTTCCTATTTTATTGTTTAAAGATTATCTCAGCATTATCAAGCAAATCCATGCAGGTAATAACTATAATGGATGATAATCTATGTTTTTAGATAGTTCCGAATGTAGTCTGTAGTGGTATTGGTGTTAGATATATGTGTCAAAATCATATTGACCTTCCTAATTAGTCTACTTTACCGCATGTTGATTTAAACTATATCCAAACGGTGAAATGATTCAATGCTCTACAAAGTAAACACATTACCAAGATTTTGTATATCTGCTTTATATACAGGCGTCTTAAATAGTAATGTCCTATACGATTGATTGACTGAATGTAGAATCCTTGTTCAATGACAGGGTCTAAATCAGCATCATGTAGATCTTTAAACAGCAAACACGCGTTGTAGAAATGGAATATCGATTTAATTTGTAACAATTTGGATTGAACATTCAGTTCTATTGACAATTTCGTAATGCAGATTTTAACAACGAGAGATAACTCTAAAAACTTTTAAAACGATTTCGAAGTTAAAATGTATAGACGAGTTTTTAGATGAAAAAAATAATAAATTTGATGTTATGTGTCAACAAGTTTTAAAAGGTTTTATTACAGATAAAAAGTTTTAAATTTCAGCATTCAACAACCAACATTTATCTTAGGTAATTCGCAGTAACTACATTTGACAAAAAGTAAATGTATTCCTGTTGTTATTTTAAAAAGGATAGCTTTTTTTTAGCTTACCAGGATGATGTCCGATAAGCCTAACTATTGCCTTTCTAGCATACTAAAATTGAGATAAATTCATCAGCGTTCAAACTTATGCAACTGGTATCGCAATTATCAATATGAACGATTTTCACAATAATTGACAATATACTTGTACATTACCGACATAATTCAACACTTTACAAGTGCATATCCTGCTCCCAATTGTATTAAATTGTATGAAATTCAATACTATTTTTCTCCACGATTGTATGGCATTTTAAAAGTAATAATGAATGATTAAATAGTACCTTGTGATGCATATATCTAGATATGGACGGTTAACTATCATGTATAGCTTATGAGATATTTTTCTTTTTTTTCTCTTAGGATCACTAATTTAATAAACAACGATAATCAAATTGCTGGGTGGGATTTACTTTCAAAATAATTCGGTAATGGCACATATTTCATCAATATTTTCTTTCATCCATCGGAATGGTTACTTATATTCCTGTTCATTTAGAATGCAAATAGTTTATCAATGATCGGTATACCGCGATATATGATATAGTGGGGGGAAAATCCACTTTGAAATATCAAGAAAAAAACATTGTGTCAAGTTTGTAAAAAATGGTATAATAATACATGTATACTAATTATATGGAACGTATGACAATGTACTAATTGCATAAATTAAAGCAAACAACTAACAAATACAAACTTTATCAACTGTAAATGTTATAAGCAGCCTTGCCAAAGTCTGATAACAAAAGATTGATTTTTTTGTAATAATTTGAAGGTATATTATAATATAGCTATAGTAATTTTGAAAACACATTATGAATTGAAAACTCACCTTTATCTAAAACATTAATGTACTTTTACAATTGTGGCCTAGACTAGCAATATATGTCACACAAAAAAAATGAACACGAAGGAATCTTTAAACGAATCCAAGGTATAAGAATGAACCTAAACAACATTGTAAAGTATTTTCATAGAAGAACAAGAACAAATTGGTTGTAAAAAAGTTGAAATAAGCAATTAGCAAACACAATTGTTATCTTAAATTCGTCTTTGTTTGAATCCAAATGTCTGAAAATATTACCATTTACGGTTGGCTGTATTTGTTAATCGTATATATCCACATGTTTATAATTAATACAAATAGAAATAACAGTCGCACAACGTGCAAACAAACCAAGATCTTACCAACCAAGGTCGAACAGAGATATGAAGGGCACAGCATTAGATAAAAATAATTCGTAACTAAACCACTCCTAATTAAATTTCAATTTAAAAAAACAAAACATTAATCTTGTGTAAATTCATATGATAAGCAACCTGTAATATAATATAATCTTTCATTCTTATTTCACCCCTCCCCCTTTTTTTGGGAGAGAAATTTATTTCTATAGAAGGAAAACACACGTATGATAGGAAGGTTTTAAAATATAATCATAGCAATCCCGAAGCATTGGTTAAAGTATGCACTCGTACAAAATCAGACCATAACGGTTTTATGCAGATGCAATATATACAATAAAACTAAGAAAACCGTTGTTATACTATGGAGCACTTTGTACTGTCAAATTACCTTAATATTTCAATACTAAATTTATCGTATTTCACATAAAAACATTGATTCTTTGTCTAAATCAAAATTGCGTTGTTCAGTCCACTGATCCTCTTCAAAAATCTGGACATAAAAATCTCCCGTCAATGGTCCCGATGATCTCCAGTTAGTGTATGATAAAGGACTTCCATCAAATAATGTCCAAACAAACCCAGGGCTTTCGGAACGTCCTTGTATTGCTACCCTGACAGTGGGCCTTCCTTCTGTGAAATAAACAAAACATTTTGATTGCTCACTCGGTAATACAAAAAATCTATTTTTTTTTTGTTTAAAGTGTTGTTCTTGTAACTGTCATCGCGAGAGCATATATTCATATTTGGTTCTTTTTAATAAATGAGAACAATAATTGGAAAATACATGCATAACAAACAAAGCCCTTTTTTACAGTTTGTAAATTTTGGACATATGTGTACTGCAGATATTAAAATGACTAAATGTTGTTAAATATTGTGTTGAATGCGATAACGATTGACCTTGTTTTGTATCCTACGAATTCAAAGTAATTGGCAAAATCATACAGTATCTGGAAAAGTAATCAACGATGCACAGAAAATGTGAAGATATAAAATGGTTGATTGGTGGTGTAATACACATTTTTGATAAGAGAGAAAAAAAAAACCCGATTATATTTTCTGACGTACGAAAATTATGCAGAAATGGCAACTGAAATATATATATTTTCATATACATAAATTTTAAATTTAATTTACCTCAATGCATATCTCCAATTATATGTTATTCAGTAAGCATGTTCATTATGTTTTGTGCTAATTTTAACAATGTTTCAAATGTTCGATGTTCGATGTGTGATTAGTGATGAGGGATGTCAAAATGTGTTTATTATTTTTCTTATTATTTAGCTGAAAACATAATACTTTGGTAACAAAAGGCCTGCTTTGATATCAGACAGATTCACATGTTCAATATATTGCCTGATGACTAAATGTACAACAAGTAAATGCATTGTAATCTTACACGGTCATTTTGATCTTAATCTGCAAAGTTTGAATACTAATTTATTCAGTAATGTTCAGTTTTCGTTCAATAACTAGTAATGTACTCATACACTGCGTGCAACTCTGTGCTATTAAGACAATTCAGTATGACTTTAACATATACAGTTACATAACACCTAGTGAACAGTTTTTTCAAAGAATGTACAGATTTTAATAACCTGCTGTATGTGAGTGGTCCAAACAGACTGCATTAATAGCAGTTAGATTAGTACATATAACGATTATGATTGAACGATTGAAAATTACTTTCACATTTATTGTTTAATCTTTGAGAACATGGATAAATGTTATTGATTTTTAATAAAATATTTGGAATCCTCTACTTTTATCTATGTAGTGCAATACAATTTTAACCCGTTAACCCCTACTTTCTTTTCATAATTCTAATACTTATAGTTTAAAAAGTCATTTATGAAAATCTAATAAAACCCTTGTTTGTTTTCCTAATTTTTGAAAGAAAATGGTATTGTTATGCGTTTACTTTTCTACATTGGTTAGAGGTATAGGGGAGGGTTGAGATCTCATAAACATGTTTAACCCCGCTGCAATTTTGCGCCTGTTTCAAGTCAGGAGCCTCTGATCTTTGTAAGTCTTGTATGATTTTAAATTTTTAGTTTCTTGTGTATAATTCGGAGTTTAGTATGACGTCTATTATCTCTGAACTAGTATACATTTTGTAGGGGCCAGCTGAAGGACACTTCCGGGTGCGGGAGTTTATCGCTACATTGAACACCCATTGGTGGCCTTCGGCTGTAGTCTGCTCTATGGTCGGGTTGTTGTCGCTTTGACACATTCACCATTTCCTTTCTCAATTTTATTAATGTTAAATATTTGAAAAATTAAGTTAGACAGAACCCTTTACTATCAAATATATATGAAAAACAAAAGACAGGTACATGTACATTTCATTTTGTATGCTTAATTTCCTTTAGTTATATCCTATCAATTTATATTTTTTTATTTTTTTCAATCAGACATCGATCAACAAAATGTTATCCTTTTGAAATTTATTTATTTATTTATTTATTAATTTACCATCCTAACGACCATACTGGTGTATTCTGTTGCTTACCTAAGGACATAAAACATATTTCCCGTAAGTTGAGACGTAGACACAGTGTTTCGATCATCAAATGAAAATAATAGTGAATTAAAACACCCTGGATTTTTTTTCTGCAATTAAATGCTGAATTATTTTTCTACAACTGTCAAAAGTAACGGAATATTCTTTTCGACATTTTTTCGTATGAAACCGGATGTGTTATACTATGAATTGTTGGTTATACACCCAAAGAATACGTTTTGTTGAATATATTGAATGTAATTTTTTCCTTCGTAATACCGGACATTTCTGTTACGTTTTGTAATAATTAGTTCAATAGTTTGAGAAAAATATAGTATAACATGTATAATGTAAGACGAAACCTATAGCGATTCGAGCTAACGTTCTTCAAAGAATCCAAACAAGCTGTATCTAGATAGAATATAGTGTGGACCAATAAATTATCACATATTTATCTCATATTCCTACACACGGTTGAATATGATACAAACGTTGACTCTAGTATGATAAATACTACTAATGGACTTCTTTGGTTTTGTTCTAAGATCCATTTACGTCAATGTATACCTCTAGATCTCATTTCCTAAAATATCAGATTGACATTTCCATATTATAAGTTACATAATGTGTTAGTAGTATAAACGATATATACCAGGTCAGTAATTTTTATATGGGGTGAGAGCGAAGCGAAGAAAAACTGAACAATCCATCATCGCAATTTTTCCTCATAATTGAAAGGTTAAAACTGAGTATGCTTAGGAAATTAAAGATTGAATGGGTTACATTCTGTCTGAGGTTGTGTAGGAGTTTGCTGTAATTCGAAGTATTCTCTAGATTATATGCCCGTATCTATAGTAGTCAAACTTACATGGGTATCTTTCTATTTAATTGAAACCCCGGTTGTTATATATTGCTGGACACTTAAAGTTGTTTGTAGAACCATCTATGAAAACCACAAAATTTGGTACTTTCATAGACTCTTCTCTTAACAACGTAAGTTATTTTCAACAACTGGCGATATTCTGCTTATTTATACCCGTTGCCTACTTCGCACAACCGACTAATTTTATGTATTGCTTATTTTGTTCGTTCCTTTTATATGAAAATATACTGGTATGTAATCAAGATAGAATAAACTCCTTATATAATTACCTAATATGTGTTCAACATACGTTTGGCGGTCTTGTGAATCAATTCTGAGTAGTTCGGCACCGTATGAGGCACACGTCGGGAGAAAGTGTCCAGTGTAGTCGATGTAGTGTTCTGTGTTGAAATTGTAGCACAAATCAAGAGTTCGATAATACACAAATCCCGGAACCTTTGAAAAGCATCTAGTGTCAACTGCAAAAATGTAATATGAAATGATCGACTCAGAAAAAGTTTTGTTATAAAATACTAAACAATATATCATGGTATTATACTTGTATACAATATGAGCTGTTTCTAAATTGAAACTTAAAAAAACATGTGAAAAGTTCTATTTGATATATATATATATGTTCCAGACCATATGAGTATTTGGACCGTACGCGTATGGTCGGACCATATGAGTATAATACTTATTTGGTTATTAACGGGCCGGGCCATATGAGTATTAGAACCATATAGGTATTATTTTTAAATTACATTTTAAAAGTTTCAATAATACAAAAACTGTATCTTAAAAATTAATGTTGGTTGCATGACAATGTATTATTTTCATAATTCAAATATTACGTAAAAATTAAATATTGATGCCATAATTAGTTTTCAACGCTACTGCATGTAGGCCTGTGGTGACATTTACTCCCACACGGTATCATACCTTTCAGAAGCTCTAGATATCAAATATCGTAGCATGACTGTAATACCCCATATTCACAATACAACTTAAGGGGGTAGGTCTTGGTAACACCAAAATTTTCCTCTCGTTTAATTTTTCTTATATTTACATTATCGAATATGTACGGGTCCATGCGTCATCTGCCAAAGTCTTAAGGAAATTGATCGTTTCATTTTATGTTTAAGATATATTGAATATGACCAGTTTCAGGGTACCCTAAAAAACGGTCGAAAACACTAGTAAGCAAAAATTATTAAATGTTTTTGCCCATTTTGTCATCAGAAATTCCCCTGACTGTTAAATTGCCTAGAAAAAACATATCTTAAAGTAAATCTGAAACATCATGGTAATACAAATAGACTGAAAAGTCTGGCTAGCTCAGATAATAATTTTTTTTCAAATTTAGCCAGAACAAAATTTTGTCGTTTAATTCTTGCAAAAAAATGTTTAAACTTTTATTGGTTATCAATCATTAAAATCACAAAATTTTATCGAATTTGACCGTTTGAAATTTTCAAATTTTTTCAACAAGTTGGCTTACAAGCTTAATAGTTATCAAAGGTACAAAGATTATAATTTAGTACGCCAGACGCGCGTTTCGTCTTCATCAGACTCATCAGTGACGCTCATATCAAAATATCTATAAGGTCAAAGTCAGGAATATGGCCATTGTTATATTATAGTTCGTTTATGTGTGTGTTACAATTTAACGTTGCGTCGTTTGTTTTCTCTTATTTTTTAGTGTAAATTGACATTGCGATAAGACGTGTCACGGTACTTGTCTATCCCAAATTCATGTATTTGGTTTTGATGTTATATTTGTTATTCTCGTGGGATTTTGTCTGATGCTTGGTCCGTTTCTGTGTGTGTTAGTTACATTGTAGTGTTGTGTCGTTGTTCTCCTCTTATATTTATGCGTTTCCCTCAGTTTTAGTTTGTTACCCCGATTTTGTTTTTTGTCCATGGATTTATGAGTTTGAACAGCTGTATACTACTGTTGCCTTTATTCAAACAAGTACAAAATTGAAGAGCATTGAGGATCCAAAATTCCAAAATGTTGTGCCAAATACGGCTAAGGTAATCTATGCCTGGGATAAGAAAATCCTTAGTTTTTTTTCGAAAAATTCAAAGTTTTGTAACAGGAAATTTATTAAAATGACCACATTATTGATATTCATGTCAACACCGAAGTGTTGACTACTGGGCTTGTGATACCCTCGGGGACGAAACGTCCACCAGCAGTGGCATCGAACCAGTGTTGTAAATAGTTACCAAAGGTACCAGGATTATAATTTAGTACGCCAGACGCGCGTTTCGTCTTCATAAGACTCATCAGTGACGCTCATATCAAAATATTTTTAAGGTCAAACAAGTACAAAATTGAATAGCATTGAGGATTCAAAATT
This sequence comes from Mytilus galloprovincialis, assembly GCF_965363235.1. Taxonomy (NCBI): domain Eukaryota; kingdom Metazoa; phylum Mollusca; class Bivalvia; order Mytilida; family Mytilidae; genus Mytilus; species Mytilus galloprovincialis. The sequence continues at coordinate 72,257,086 of NC_134843.1, forward strand.
CCCAAACTGTCCATGTATTCTTTAAATGTGTAATAGTCAAAGGAGTACTGCCCCTTTTAATAATTAATATTAATTTTATAAGGAAAAACAGTAATATTCAGTATGGGTCGAGTATCCTTATGGGAGGAGTTGACATGATTTTTTATCACAACTTTTTATTGGTTTCACTCCCTAGACTACAAAATGCCCCTGTAATCAATAGCAGACGTTATCATAATTCATTGTTTTGACAGTCTGTCACTATCTAAGTACTATCTTTGTGTTAATGTAGATTATCTATTAGCATAAGCTTGTTCTAGGATTGATGTTCAGATCATATCATCTAGAATAGTGCCTTTTTATAGGAGAAAAGCCCAACACAAACAGTAAGTACAAACTCTGTATAAATGACTTAGCCATAACACTATATTACTTCATTATTTTTTTCATATGTTCAAATCGAATTTCACCAAACTTCCAAGGGTTTTTGCTATAATGATGCCACAGGGTCCTTTATTCAGTAAAGTAGCTTTAGAACTCATCAGACTCAGTTCATTGGGTGTTTGTTTAAGATTTCATGTATGTATGGAAATTATCTACCTTTTTTCCACATCATTAAAACAAATGTTCTTTAGTTTAATGTTTGGTGGTGTCAAACATGTACAGCTTACTGGATCTGTCTGCATCATTCTCACAGCCAAATGTAAACAATATAAATGCTTGATCACTGTTAAATTTTCTGCTATTTTAAAACACAATAATGACTTTCAATACATGTGTAAGAGTTGTCTCCCATATACCAGGTCTACCTCCTTAAATAAACTATGTTACTTTCCCGTGAAATCTTGTGTAACAGGTCATTTTGAAATTTTTGAAATTGATTTTTTTAAATCGACATTTTGCAATTCACTCGTAATAACAAATTGGTAATGACCATCGGTAATGACCATCGGTATAAAATATGTTGATTATAGTTTTGACAAGTAAGTAAAATTAACAATGTGAAACTTCTTATTTTGATTTAGCTAATATTTTTATTATACATGTTATAATATAATAATAAAATTACCTATATGATAGCGTCTTTCTAATGAACGGTCATGTCATATGAGGATTTTAGAAGTATTCAAAGTAAACTGTAACAGAGTGTTAATTACCCTGACCATACGCGTGTTATACACTTATCCAGTAATAACTTTTAGCCCGATAATATACTCTTACGAAATACTCTTATCCTGGAAATTTCATTTTTTTCAAATAAGTATACTTACAATATTAACAAGCGGTTCTATTATTTGAGATCGTAAGTTATATTGATTCGGATTGATGTTGGAATACGTGGATGTTAGGTGTCATTTTTATTCAAAGTTTGCGGTAGGGACTGTGTCTCACTGGCACCTTCTCTTGTATAATCATTTAGTTGCCGATCCGTGTTCCTAATCTTTCAGTATTCGATTCTAATTAACCTTGTTCCTATTGATATTTTTGGCGATGCCATTACGACGGAAAAGCCTGTCAAACATTAACATATGTTAAATGTCACTGAAACAATTCGCTCACTCAGTTCAAAAAGTAATTTATTGTTTAAGGAAAGGAAGTACGGCACCTATGTTCATTCCTGTCTGAGACATATAATTGGCGTTACTGTAATATTGGCATGATTAGTACATCTAACATGTTGTTGTTGAAAACAGATTCTGAAGAAAATGCATATATCATCACGTTTAAAGAGAAACACTGAGGATATTCCACATGTGAAATCTTTGGAAATGTAAATCACACAGGAAGCTTTTTCCAACGACACATTTGATGATAAGGACACATTAATAGAAAGCTATTTTTGCATTTTCTTGTGATCCGAATTTGGAATAAACAATAAATATTTTATTGATTTATTTGAAATAACTAGTGCTTGACACTTGATACCTAGTGAAGAAAAACAATGATATCTATTGTTTTTATTTATAATGTTATTTCGGAATTTATATTTTCCATTTAAATGGTATGTATTGAAGTACGTGTTACTCTTAACATAATTACAGAAGTAACAGAGCCAATGAAAATCAGTTAAGGCAAATACACCACGCCTCCTAACATTTCGTTCTGTTGATATTGCATTGATAATAGTCTTTCAGATACTAGTCTCTGTGATCACTGATATGGCTAGACATTATAAGAAATATGCTAAAAGAAATAAACATAAACGAAGGCTGAAAAACAAAGCTGTAATGCAGCAAAGTAAGCTAAAATTTATGCTTTCACAAGCTAGAAAACAGGTTGTTAATGTTTCGCATAGAAAATTAACGGATGACGAGTATTTGGTTTTATCCAGATGTTTAGTTCCCTTCACGGTCAGTCAAAAGGGCAAAGCAGAACTTATTACATGATTTTGATGAATTAGCCAGGAAAATGAGATGTAGTTACTTATATCATGGTAACTTTGATGAAATTCATCCCTTCAGAGTTAAATCTGGACAAACTCCACCTTTAACCTGCAACACCCTTGCAAATTACCTGTTCAATACAAAGCACGAACTATCTTCAATGCAAATTCGAAAATTTCGAAACAATCTAAGTCTTTCACGGAGGTCCGGCATTTCTTCTCTGTTAAATGAAAATTCATTAATCGTTAAGAAAGCCGATAAAAGTAACAATGTTATTATTTTAGATAAGATCAATTCCCTTCTCGAAGGCGATCGCCAATTAAATACACAACATTACACCAAATTGGAAAATTTGACCCAAAAGCACTTAGATGTAATATCAATATATATGTCAATGACATGTTCACCAAAGGTGTTATAGATTACTCCACATTTAATTACCTTAATAATGGTAATCAAATTGATTATGGGCCTGGGTATATGCATATCTTGCCTAAAATACACCGATTAAATGAATCGGAATTAGTAAACATCAATAAATATGGGTTTAACATTGATAACATAATGCCGCCTTGTCGGCCAATCATATCTCAGATTGGTACTGTCACAGAATTTATTGGACGCTATACCGATTATTTTTTAGTACCTATGGTACAAAAACAACACACGTATATAAAGGATACGTCAGCTCTAATATACAAGTTGGAAAGAATTAAGCCGAATGCAGATTGCTGGCTGTGTAGTTTTTATGTAGTATCCATGGTATCAATGTACACTAATTGTCCGATTGATAAATTATTATCAGCAGTTAGAATTTCGTATGATCAGTTTGATAAATCAGATTACAAAATCAAATGCCTACCCACGGATGTTTTAATCTATCTCCTTAGATCAATTTTAGAGAACCACATTTTTTATTTTAATTTTAATGGACAGCTATATAAGCAAACAATAGGAGCCGCAATAGGAGCCGTGCCTAGCCCGGAAATCTGTGGACTACTCATGTATAATATAAAATTATGAAAGAAATTCTTTCTAAGTTTGAACATAGAAAAAAATATTTTTCTATGGAAGGTATCGTGATGATATTATATTAATATATCACGGCGATTCGAAAGAAAAAGGATTTGCTAGAGTTAGCAAATACTCATCATCCGTTCCTGAAATTCACACTAGAATTCTCATCTAAAGAAATAATATTTCTTGATGTTAATACTTTTAAAGGAACTAGATTTTCTAATGAGAATATTTTGGATGTGTAAACACACTTTAAACCGACAAATGCCTTCCTTTATCTAGATCGTAAAAGCTGTCACAGTAGACATGTGTTTGCAGGGTGTATCAAGGGCGAAGTAATCAGATACATGAAAACAACAAATAATGATGTTGATTTACAATGTATTTTGTTACAGTTCAGATTGAACTTAATAAAGAGAGGATATAAGGAGATTGAAATCAAAAAGTACATAACTGAGGCATTATCATGTAATAGATCTGATTTCATCAGAAAAAAGGCCAAACAAAACACAAAAGAAATTCCTTTAGAATTGGCAACGAAATTTAATCCATGCATTCATAAATTAAAACAATGCATTAGTAAACATTGGGATCTACTAAAACAGGAAGCAGTTTGCAACGAAATACTTTCAAGCAAACCAAAAATAGCTTATAAAAAGCATAAAAATATTGCAGATCTATTGACAACGACAAAATTAAAACAAATTGATATAGGTAAATCCCTGATGATGGCGGAATGAATGCTTAAACCCTTTTATAAATGTTATACATTTATCATTAGCATATAATACAAAAACCGCCGAAACACTATATTAGTGTCGGATTCATGTAAAGCAATTGCAAGTCTAGTAATACTAGCATCATGTGATCAATATTTTGTAATATAATTACAATAAAATACTTCCGAATAAGATTGTTTGCTATCGGAATTCGGATTGATGTTGGAATACGTGAATGTTAGGTGTCATTTTTATTCAAAGTACGCGTACGATCGGATCATACGCGTATGGTCGGACCATATGAGTCTATATTCATATGGTCATGACCATACGCGTATGGTCCAAATACTCATATGATCAGGAACATATATATATATATATAAGTTTGTGTCTTGTCATCATTTTGTTTTGTTAATTTCGTGACTTAACAATATAATTAATATGTTAACTGGACATACCTTTTTAAAAAAGGTTGATTAGCACTCTTTTTAATATGAATTCAATAAAGATAAGTCAAGAATTTTACGACTAAACGTCTAGCAATCCAATTTCATATCATATTGATATTTTTAGGGGAAATAACCCTTAGAAAAATATCAAACTTGGTTTTTCTATATGTCCGAGTCAATAATGATGTGATTTGTTGTTCATTAAAGTTTTGCATATGTGACAGCGCTTATGACCAGACGGACGCCCGGCATTGCTGTGTCATTTGCCATCTTGGCGTAATATCGAAGTGACTTTACACATTTTAAATACTGCGGGGATTAAAGCGGTGTAACGTTGTTCGTGTAGTTTTACTTTGCCAAACCATTAGTAAAAGAAAAATAACAAAAAAATCAGAACTCAAGGAAAATTGGTAAAATCAATAACTGAAAGACATCAAACGAGTGGAAAACAACGTCATATTCCTAACTTAGTTCATGCACTTTTGCTATTAATAACTAAAGATGGTTGATAAAATATGGTTTTATAGCAAGCCATACCTCTCGCAAAAATACCAAACTCCAAGGAAAATTCAAAGTTAAAGTCGCCAATCAACTGTCATATTCCTGACTTGGTAAGGCAGAAAATGGTGGATTGAACCTGGTTATATAGCTAGCTAAACCTCTACTGTATGACAGTCGCACCAAACTCCATTATATTGACAACGATGAATGAACAAACTACTCACCAATTTCGAAAAGATACATTTTCCAATTATCACTGTTCAGCTCCGGCTGACTGTACTTAAACGTCTTAGAGTGCAATACACATTCGCCTGTCTTATTATTGTAGAAAAATGTCAGGCATTTAATATTTCGTTTACATAATAGCATGCAATGCAACATAGTTTTATGGTTCGCGATATCAACAGCGCTTCTGTATTGAACCACTCCGAAATTTATTTTTGTTCCTTTGAAAAAAACTTTGTTGCATAAAACGACATGTATTAGTATGAAAAAGACATTCATAACACGTAAACATTTTCTTGTCATTTTCAGGATTCAGTATTCCATCAACTATATTCTGTTTGGTTAGGAAATGAAATGAAGATAAACTGAAATCATTTTGACTTTAAAATGCAAATTTAAGCAAAAAGTGTTATTAAGCGTATACGCTGTCAGCTAACAATATCATCCTTCAAAATTTATTCATTTATACATGTTGCTTTTCTACTTCAGATCTTCTAAATTTACATTAGTAATTAGATTCGTATCAATCGAAATATCTTGCATAACCTGGCTTTATAGAAAATTGAAAAACACTTACATCAATGTAAAATGTGCTTTTAATGTTCTGAAATTATTTATTGATGTTATTCGTATATTGCAGTCAGGTATAAAACAATTCCGACTTTAAAATTAAGTGAAAAATCTTTTTTTAATCTTATTGATTGAAAAGGTATAAAATATACCTTATATAATTATATCATTATCCTAAGTGCAGTTATATTCCTCCTTGCTTATATATACCATTTTTATTTTCCATTTTATGAAGTTAACATAATATACATCATTTTGTTTTATGAAATAAGTGTTCTCGGTTTCTCCATGTTTGATTGGAAGTTAGTATGTGTTCATAACACGATTTTATACGAATGGGAAGGATTATGGGTAATCTGATTTATTAATCGTATTTAACTGACGTGTAACAATAAAACACAAAAGTTTGCTACACTCACCAGAAAATATCGATATACAAAAAATTCAAGAAGATTTCAGGAATAAAAGATTGTAATATAATTCAAGGTTATGTATATTTATGCAATGTTGGTATGTATACATGTATGTAGCTGTCAGCTTGTTGTTAAGTGTTGAAGATATTGTTATTAAAGCAGTGATCCATTTATCATGTTGAACATGAAAGATATCAAAAGAGATGAAACATGGTCGATTTATTGTATTTTTAATTTGCTATTTGCTATAGTATATCCAATATAGCCAAAATTATAATCTTCTGTAAAAGGAATTCAAACGCATGCCCCTTATGTATCCCAAATGCAATTTTCAAAAATGTTTTTTTTAATAAGTGAAACAAAAATCTTATAAATGTGTCTACACATTTTATTTAAAACTGAGCTAATCAATATAGATTGTCGTTGTATTACTCCTAACACATTGGAACGTCGGTGATACCTTTTCCTCAGAGATTGTGACATGGCTGATAATTTCTGTTATGTCTCAAATCCTTGATATGAGAAATACGAAGCGACTGTGTAGGGTGACACGGACGAAGGAAAGGCAGGTCAACAGTAATACGATAACCTTTTACAGTACACACCAATATTAAAAATTATTTAAATTTAAAAGTGCAACTTCTGTAGTATACAATGATTCAAATGAATATACATGTTCTTTCAAAACGAGGATGTGTGTATATAATTTACTATGTTAACATGCAATTAGAAAAAAAAAGAATTTTCAAAAACATCAAGCATTATACATGTTAAATGTGGCAAACATAACGTCGTTTGCGGTTTGTTATGACAACAAGAGGGTTTATACGAAAACCAAAAAAAAAAAAGGATAATCATTAAATAGTCTCATTTCTGTTATTTAGTATGTTCAATGTATTATATATATATATATAAATATAATTATTTACTGTGACTGTATCTTGCATTAATTTGTAGGATCCTTTACTATAGATAATTGAGCTGATCTGTAACAATAACATCTCCATGCCTTATATATCATGTACTGTAGTACGCCGCTAGATTAAAACTGACGAGGAAAGGTAACACACGGCCACTAAAAGCTTTATTTTTGTGAAGACCAGGTGGTCGTGTGGTCTATCGGGACGGCTACAGTGCAGGCGATTTGGTGTCACGATATCTCAGTAGTATGGGTTCGAATCCCGCTGAGGGAAGAACAAAAAATTTGCGAAAGCAAATTTACAGATCTAACATTGTTGGGTTGATGTTTAAGACGAGCTGTATATACATAATGTACACAGCCATGTATCACCATCATTGCTGGTGATCCGATGGATAAATCTGTTGTAGAGTTGTCACTGACTCAGACGAACTTATATATAATATCAATTTATTTCAAATGGTTTCAATCTGGAACTCATTTGATATGATATGAATATCTATAAGATCTAGATTCAATTTATTATTGTATTGCCATTAATCAATAATACTACCTCAGGAATCACTGAATTATATTGGGTTTTTAACTTTTTACTCGCTTTCGGTAACCAGATTCACAACTTTTTGATTTCTGTAAATACACATGTGTGCAGAATCGTTAACAATTATATAACATTTTACAAAAATCAGTTATGAAACATACACAAAATAGAATAAAAAATTATGTCACAGACATAAGCATGTTTTCCTCTGTTATCATCTTGTTGAAGATTCTGATTGATCATAGCGTATCGTCTGAAATTGCCCCTTACAAATGTATGATACCTTCGACAGCAAAATAGTGTTGGCAAAAAGATAGCACAATGGTAGAAATTTCACCAAACATAGAATTACTACGGGATGAGTGTCTATTACCGGAAGTCGAAAATCGACATTGGAAGTTTCGCGTAATTATTTTTTTTTCAAAATTTACAGATTATACCTTTACTTGAACGAAAACTCCAAACGATTGTTAGGACAGTAAGGACTATTTGTATCACATTTAACCTGGAATTCGTTCCTTCTATCGTTACTACACTATCATAATCCTGTTCGCGAATGTGAAAGCACGACTACCTTCCATGTTGACTTCTAAAACTTTTCCCTCTCCACCAATGAAAATATTCTCTTTAGATGCAGCGACACCATAACACGGCTCTTTGATATTCAATAACCTACCGCCTTTAATGCAATTGGAGCCTGTCTCTATCAATTGTAAATAGTTCATCTTCCTCAATGTAACGACTGAAGTATTTGAGTCTGGAATACTCGTAATTTCCCACGGATTTCCAAGAAGTTTACATATTTGTAAGTAGTTTCCTCTATCATTACAAACCAACAGCTCTTGTCCTTTACAGTTGCATAATAGAATCTTATTATCTTTAGTACAAAGTATACTGAATATTTGTAAATCCTCTCTTTCTGTCTTCTTTATCTCTGCTGTAGCCTTTGTATCTCTCACCAGTTTTGGTTTGGACGAAACCACGGGAGCTTGGATTTGAGGGTTCACACCTTTATTGTACCTATCAACACACGAGTTTAATTTCGTTGATACAGTTCCAATAGATTTCAAAGATTTAAGTACATTTGTTTCTTTTATAAATGTCGATTCTGGTGTTTCAAGAGAAGATGTAGTTTCTTGCATACATTTTTCTTTTGACGACAATTCGGTCTTCATGACATTTAAAAATAGAAAAACATGATCATCAGACCCATGTTGTGTTACAAAAGCAAGTGGTGATTATACATTACTTGTAAATTCTTTAATGCTAGACAATTTTTCTTTTTCGTTTTCTACTTTATGGATGTGTTTCTGGTATTCCAATTCGATATCAGTTTTAATTTTCGATTCTAATTCGTCAATTCTATCTAAAATTTGAGATTTGAATTTAGCAACAGCTTGTAAATTTGAAACTTTTTCTTTTTTGACAATTTCAACAACCGATTCTCTTTCTCTGAGAAATTCATCAGCGTTTCGACCAAATTTTTCAAGTCTCGTACGAAATGGTTATACATTGTTGATTGCCTTACATGTTTAGAAACAGCATGAATGTCCGCTAGTTTTTTTTTACAAGTATTATGAGTTTCCAGCATGCAACTTCGACAACAGACAGCGTCATGGTGGCCACAGAACAAGTCGAGTTCCATTTTTTTGGGTGTGTAGGGCAGTGCTTGTTTTCATTCATGTTCATAAAGCCGTGAATTGCCGAAATATTGATAAGATGATGGGTTGCGAAGGGCTTGAAAGTATTATGAGCAGTCATGCAATCATAACAAAATGGGTCATCACAATCGGTGCAATATTCATTGGCCGAGGATGATTCATTATTCCCAGAACAGGGTCCACATTAAGAATTTGACGCCATCTTCTGAAATATTAAAAATAATATAGTGGTCTCTCTGGCTTATCTAGAAAAATGTAGAACAACAAAAATACCGAACTCCAAGGAAAATTCAAATCGAAAAGTCCTTTATAAAATGGCAAAATCAAAAGTTAAAACACATCAAACGAATGGAAAATAGTTTTTTGACAGCTGACAAAACTAGTTTTATTATTAGAACAAACTTTTTCTTTTAAATTTTTATGCATGTGAAAAGGGTAGCACTTCATTTTTGTTAGACCTCTTTCAAGTTTGAATAAGTATATATACTCTTTTTAAAACAGTGTGCTTATGATAAACAATATAAAATGGGGAAACTTAAGGTGAAATTGGAATGATTTTAGTGCAATGTGTTATGAGAAACTGTTGACTGTCTTGCATTGTCTGTTCAAGAATTCAAATGTTCTCCATTATATTTAAAGAAACTTTAAATATTAAAAAAAAAAAATTGGATGTGAGGATATCTCCCTTTCGAGAAATCCAGACTTCACTTTAATAGTTGCTCTAGGAGTATTTGAGTTCAATGGTTAAAAACTCGATGAATTTTTGGATCATGTTTCCTTACTACTCTGGTTTGCTTAATTAGGTGCTCAGAACATTTAAAAAAAAACTGTCATACAGAAAAGCTCCCTTTAGATTTTGACGTGCACCAGATGTTACCCTGGCATGTAGAAATCGATATCAGTTTCTCTGTCTGACTGGTACCACTCCTATGCCAGGGAAGTCCATTTGGCTGTGCAGGATGTATAATGATTCACAGCCACGACCGTTCAGAATAAGGAAGCCCTGTTTAGCGAAAGTGCCGCGATTTCTGCACATTAGTTTATTATCAATAGCGATTTGAGAAGTCTGTACATCAAGATGGCAAGTTGCAGGGCATTTTTACTCCTATCAAACATACCCTTATTTTCCAGTGCAGTTCTTATCCCTACCCATATCCTGATTAATCTTAGCAGATCTTACCAACTAGTATTTGCTTTACAGTTAATATTTTGTCGTCCTAAAGATGCATGAAATAGTTGACACTGACGTTAAGATAAACACAAAATCAATATATCAACTGATTTTGACGATTTGCAGATATTGGACAACAGAAAAACGGGAATTTAAATGTCAAAATATAGACAGCGTTTTTGGTTTGTTTTGTGTAGTCTCTTTTTAATAACTGGTCCCATGAAATTGTTAACGTGAATTTATATGGCTAAAAACGGTTCGCGTTAACTTTTTGGTTTGTCTAGTGCAGAGTATTTTTTTTCAAATAACTCAATGACATCCTATGAAATTGGATGACAATATTCGTATGCATAGTATCTTCTTTTCAATTGATAATGTTCTTCACAAGCAACGTGATTAAAACTGTCGAAATAACTAGTAATGGCATATACATGTAGGGTGCTTATAAAGCTGCTTTTTTTTTTTTTTTTTTTATATCAAGCGGGTGTTTATCGTTTTGCCAAATTTTGCGTCAATTTGCAAAATTAGGACCATAACGCCCATTTACCAACCCTCACACAATTGTTCTGCGTATATAGCATACAAGATATAATGATGTTTAGGTCAAATTGGGTTTTTCATATCATATTGTAATTTTACGGAAGATTCTTTTTAAATTAAACACAAGCAGACGTTTCTGGATAACGGTACTGTAGTTTACACTGGACTTTCTGAATGGATGAGCTACCACGGTGTATATGAAGAACTATAATTGTTTTATAGGATAAATGTATGACTTGGTACATGTAGTTGAAGTTGGGAATAATCTGATCAAAGTCCAGCTACTAATTAATAAAGATAATGATCATGATTGATAAAAGTTGGAAAATAGTGCAACGTCATTTCATTTAAGAATTGAATGCTTCTTTTTGTAAATTTATTGGGGTGTAAAAACGTTGACCGAAGTACATTTTGTGTTTTGGTCTATTTTTCCATACACCAAATATAGTTGACCTATGGCATACGGGGAAGTGAGGCAGACTTAAGGACAAAACAAATAAAGGACGCGCTTCATTCTAAAAATGTGCGCACGATCAACGCTTTTACAACCCTATACAAGAGTGCACACACTCAAATGTCTCGCCTTCTATACTAATCATTGATATTATGTTGATAGTCCTAAGTATAAAGCTAAGCTTTATTACAACTGTCACATAAACTTAACATTAACCAAGATAACTAAACAAAGACCAATGAACCTTGAAAATGAGGTCAAGGTCAGATGAACCAAGCCAGGCAGACATGTACAGCTAACAATGCTTCTATACAACATATATAGTTGACCCATTACTTATAGTTTAAGAAAAATAGACCAAAACACAAAAACTTAATACTGTGCAATGAACCATGAAAATGAGGTCACGGTCAAATAAAACCTGCGCAACTGACATAAAGATCATAAAATATTTCCATACACCAAATATAGTTGACCTATGGCATACAGTATTAGATAAAAAGACCGAAACTCAAAAACTTAACTTTGACCACTGAACCATGAAAATGAGGTCGAGGTCACATGACATCTGCCCGCTAGACATGTACACCTTACAATCATTCCATACAACAAATATAGTAGACCTATTGCATATAGTATGAGAAAAATAGACCAAAACACAAAAATTTAACCATAACCACTGAACCATGAAAATGAGGTCAAGGTCAGATGACACCTGCCAGTTGGACATGTACACCTTACAGTCCTTCCATACACCGAATACACTAGCCCTATTGCTTATAGTATCTGAGATATGGACTTGACCACCAAAACTTAACCTTGTTCACTGATCCATGAAATGAGGTCAAGGTCAAGTGAAAACTGTCTGACAGACATGAGGACCTTGCAAGGTATGCACATATTAAATATAATCATCCTATTACTTATAATAAGAGAGAATTCAACATTACAAAAAATTTGAACTTTTTTTTCAAGTGGTCAATGAACCATGAAAATGAGGTCAAGGACATTGGACATGTGACTGACGGAAACTTCGTAACATGAAGCATCTATATACAAAGTATGAAGCATCCAGGTCTTCCACCTTCTAAAATATAAAGCTTTTAAGAAGTGAGCTAACACCGCCGCCGCCGCCGCCGCCGCCGGATCACTATCCCTATGTCGAGCTTTCTGCAACAAAAGTTGCAGGCTCGACAAAAATTAATAAAAGAAGTATTCAATACTTATAATTATATTTTCTTTGCTATGATCATGAAAACACAATTTCTATTTAGTTTTTCTTTTATTTACATGTGCACTTTATTGTGGAAGCTCCTGTCATCATGATGTTACATTTCATTTTTAGATGAACAAGGTTAATTTCAGAATGACGGGATATTGAATGTTGATACATGTAGTAAAACATGATTGATATTTCAGTCCGTAAAAATACGATTTGTTTATTAGTTGTTTGAACTATATTTCAGTAGCTGCTAGAACTCGGTGTCTTTTGACTTTTGTCATTTTGATAGTTGTATTTTTTTGGTGCGTCGTGTCGCTCTGATCAGTTAAGTCCTTTCCAATGGATTTTTACAGTCCGTTCTTATGTTGTGCAGCTACACATTCTCTATATGCAAGTCCCAGGTGCACCGGCAGTTGGCTGCTGTCTTTAGCATAAAACAGGCCGTTGGTTTTCTATATTTTACCAAACTTCCAGTGGGCATATTTACCTACTAAAAGAGTCATATGATAAAAAGGGACTATACAATGAATCGGAACCTTAGTTTCTTAATAATTTTAGAAATTATTTTCTGGAAAATTTAGGAAATGTCAGAGGCCAATATAGATAAGAAGATGTGGTATGAGTGTCAATGCAACAACTCTCCAAGTCACAATACATAAAAAGTTAACAATTATAGGTCAAATTACGTCATTCAACACGGAGTCTGGGCTCACACCGAACAGCAAGCTATTAAGGGCCCCAAATTGACTCGTGTAAAACAATTCAAACAGGAAAAAACAACCGTCTTATCGATATAAAAAACGAGAAACACCTATGAACAACAACAACAAACGACAGCCACTGAACAACAGGCTCCTGACTTAGGACTGGTGCATACAAATGCAGCACGTTTAACGTTTTAACAGACGCTAACATTCACCCTCACCTGAGACAGTAGTGTAAAATTACAACATAAAAAAGTATTCTATTAAATATCAATTGAAATAGCTTAACTCGATCAAAATATTTAAACAAAAAAAAGATAAACATACACCGAACGAATAAGTTTGATCTATGACAATATATAATCAAAGAGCTGATAGCTCTGAGGTGGAAGAAGGTGAATAAAAGGTAACTTGTATGGAACGCCGGAACTGTCTTATAGTGTAAATATTTAATGTGTTCTGTCGCTTTGTCTTTACGTCCTGTCGTTTCTTCTTTATGTGATGTGCAAATGTCTGTATTTCATGACACGGCATCTCTGTGTTATGTCAAATTAGTTATTTGTTTGGTCAAACAGTAGTATGATTTGTCATTGCTAATGTTTGTTGTGTACAATAGACATTACATCATGCTTTTGCTACTATATATTATGTGAATACATCGAAACTTTATGATCAACCACCTTTACATTCTTTCATATTTTATCTATGTTCTGTCTATTCTTCTTTTACGTAAGTCGGTTCAAACTTGCGTACTGTCTCAAATGTGATTGTTATGCCGAATGTTCTAAAGGTTTTGTTTTGATGCACCTTTGTTCTATGTAAACTTCATGATATTTGGCGTTATGTTGTTTTAATACATATGTATCTCCAGTGAAAAACACAACACATCATGGTATAGTTCATATGCGTTTTGCCGAACAATTGATACTCTCTGTGAGCATTCATTACGCCATGTGCAAATGCCTTTTACATTATGTGCAAACAACTTATACGTTTTGTGCTAACCTCGTTTACCTTATGTGCAAACATTGTTCCCCCTATGTACAAACATCGTTTACCTTATGTGCAAACACAGTTTACCTTATGTGCAAACACCTATTAAGTTATTTGCAAATACCTATTAAGTTATGTATAACAACTACATCATTATGTGCAAACACTATTACTTTATGTGCAAATACCGCTTACATTATGTGCAAACACCGATAACGTTTTGTGCAAATGCCTATTATATTATATCCAAACATCTATTACGTTAGGTGCAAACACCTATTACGTTATGTCCAAACACCAATTACGTTATGTGCAAACACCTATTACGTTCTGGTAAACGCTTTTTTGACACAGATTAAAACAAAACGCATCAGTGATATACACTTTGAAAATTAAGAAAATTATAAGGTTTAACTTTCTAAAAAGCTCTGAACTACTTCGCTGTATTCTTTTTCAAGGTAATATCCATTAGATACTGAATGTGAACTGAAGGTAATATATGTGCATCGGGTTGTTGATTTAGTATTGGAAATGTAGTATTTTTATATATTGATTGATATAAAAATGTTACATAAAGATTAAGTTTTTTGTTCTACTTAAAGAGTGTGCGTTATACATTCATTCTTTTTATATTTTGTTCACTTTACTTGTTGAAAATTAAAATATTTACAAATATATAGACACGATTCTCGAGGTGTGACTCTCTGGAGGTGTGCCTAGATTGACAAAAGTCATAAAATACATTTAACGCATTTTAGAAAACATTGTACAGGAACATTTTTTAGTAAACAAATCGTGCATATTGCAGATTAGCAATGCAAATAAAGACGTATTAATGATTGATATTTCAATTTTCAATTTCAGTGTGTAATACATGCATAATAAAACGACCATGAATTAATAACATTTGATCTGAAATGTAATACACATAGTTAATTTTCCGGTATTTGATGGCTTGATATCCTCAGAAGAGAACAGTCTGTAATTGTTTATCTCATTTAAGCCAATAGTTGTTGCTGAATATCAGCCACATCATGAAGCAAACAAACAGAATTTATATGTGACAAGTAATTATTTCAAGATGTCGTGTATATCGACCGAAACTAAAAGCTCTGCCCTGTTATTCGAAGCAAAAAGAAAGCTACTAGTAAAAAACAAAATGCAACCTCATTTCTTTACGGAAAATAAGTTGATATGAAAAAGAAGAGGTGGTATTATTGCCAATGAGACAACTCTCCACAAGAGACCAAAATGACACAGAAATTAACAACTTTAGGTCACCGTACGGCCTTCAACAATGAGCAAAGCCCATACTGCATAGTCAACAATAAAAGGCCCCGAAAAGATTATGTAAAACAATTCAAACGAGAGCACTAACGGCCTTATTTATGTAATGTTCTCTTTCATCTGCACCAAGCGGGTCATTTCATAGGTCGCCATATCTTGCATACATAATCATAACATATGATTTTGAAAGGTGCCGAATTACATTTATGAATTATAGACTTTTGACAAGGTCAACACATTATATATGCGTCTATTCAGATTATATTGACCGTGGACGAAGATAGTTTCCCGCCACCTCTTATTTTGTATTTGTTTTTTGAATTAGCAGGGAGTTGGCAAAACTGAGTCCAGAGACCCCTCTTAATCAAACTGCTCATAGAACCGACAAACGCAGCTCCATCATTTTCAAAAATTCTGGTTCCGCCACTGGTCATTGAATGAGAAAACAAAAAGAGAAACAAAAATTAGGTCCGTGTGTTTGTTTATCTAATGATATCTTAATGAACAACTTCTCTATTCATTTTACATCGGATGACCGTGAGGGCATTCATGTGTATTGCTGTCGCCTAAAGTTCCATTACGTAACCTTCGTTTTGAGATTGTAACCGATCTATAAACATGATAATAATAAATACGCGGACATTATCGAGTGCAAAATTACATTCCTTATCACTTGTTCTTAATTCATTTCAAATGGATACTCCTAAAAATGAACATACATTATTGATATGAAAATGTCGTTAAACTCGTTAGATACATAAATAAAGTAAAAAATCTTTAATATGTATACACACGTACAGAAAAAGTGTGTTACCGCATGCGGAAGAATATCTCAAAAACGTTTGCAATTTCCAATGCAGATTTATCTGTCTTTGCTCCCTCTCTCTGCGTGGGGCATTGAATGTTTTGCTGGAAAATATGAATGCCCAGTCAAATTCAATCTATCAGAAAAATCTAATTATTACAGAAGAGTGTCCACCATGCACTTGCACAGCACTATAATTAATATAGTGCAATAGAATAATATACAAATGGATAAAAATTATATATACATGTAACTGTAATTTACAAATATTAAAATAATGTACAACCAAAAAACAAAAAAACAAAGTTTATTGATTTGTATCACTTCTACGATGAGGTTGAATTTATCATCCACGCACAGAAAAAATATACATCTGTACTTTAACGTCACTTTCAGGTAAAGATACGTGATTTGGTTTTCTGAGACAAGTGCTTGTGACCGTCCACAAGAACTTTCGGTCATCCGATGTTCAGTACTTCAGTACTTTGATTAATATCTTTAACATAAAGATGTTCTCAAAAATTAATAAAACATAACAAGGGTTTTATAATTTTTAAAAATGTCTTATTATCCTTATTTTATCTTGATTCATTTTGAGAACTCAAATCGTATCAATGACATACTGCACATTTAAAGATTTTTGAAAACTGGGAGTTAGCTGGCAATTGTTTCATGGTGCTTTAAACGGATGAACAAGAGGGTTCCGAAATTCCAACAATACAAAACATGACAATTGAACTTTCTTAATTTATAATCAGTAGCAGGAAAATTACAGAAGAATTTAAGCCTTCCCTTTCGTTTTAAAGTCTGTCACAGTTTTCTTTTCGTTATATAGGTGATTTTTTTTTAAAGAATTTTGACTAAATATGTTACGTCGATTTCAAGGCGAAAAGATTGCATCAATTCAAGATTGTTTCCGCACTTTGAGGATACTTTGGATTGAATCATATGAACTGCAGGCCTCGCTAGCTATTAATAAAAAAAAACCCGTCTCGCTTTTACAGTAGCCGAGAAAAGGGGGACCGATATATCTAAAAATGGCAATATTTAACGGAAACTGTCAAAACATATTTTAGAATGATAACATTTAGATCCAAAAAAATATATTTGGATGCAATTTTATATTTTTTGAAATAAGATTTCTTAAAATAATGATGTGCAGCAAATCCCTTTTATGAACATTTGGCTTTATTGTGAATTTAGCTATATTTATCGAACCATTCGCGTTCATAACTAAACGCATCGAATCTTACCGTTTATACCGTATATCCCGCAATAATATTCATTGAATTTATGACTCTCCGTTCGGAAAATAGGTTGATGTTTCTTATTTATACGACGATATTCGTTGAAATATTGAACTAAAAGATAAATTCATATCAACAACTGAGGAATAATGTATTGATTATAAATGTACTTTGTCGGTAAACGTGAAATTTATTTGTACGAGCTTGAGAAACAGGACGAAAAGCGAGGCTTACCGAATGTTCTCCTGTTTCGCAGAGAGAACTAATACATTTTATATTTTTGACAATGTACATATATTGTTTACAATTTACAGTAGAGCAAAATAATTTCCCATAAAACTAGATACGTTGTATGTATATAGCATTTTTATACCAATCAATATAATTAATATAAAAATCAACAGTTTGTTAGAAAGGTCAAACTTTTAATTTTCTTCATTTTCAAAATGCGTATCTTTGATGTGTTTTGTTTTAATGTGTGTCAAAAAAGCGTTTACCAGAACGTAATAAGTGTTTGCACATAACGTAATAGGTGTTTGCACATAACGTAATAGATGTTTGGACATAATGTAATAGGCATTTGCACATAACTTACATGGTGTTTGCACATAATGTAAGCGGTATTTGCACATAATGATGTGGTTTTTATACATAACTTAATAGGTATTTGCACAAAACGTATTAGTTGTTTGCACATAATGTAAAAGGCATTTGCACATGACGTAATGAATGCTCACAGAGAGTATCAATTGTTCGGCAAATTACATATGAATTATACCATGATGTATTGTGTTTTTCACTGGAGATACATATGTATAAACACAACATAACGCCAAAAGACTATAATATAGTGAGATTTACATAGAACAAAGGTGTATAAAAACAAAACCCTTAGAACATTTGACATAACAATAACACTTGAGACAGGACGCAATTATTAACTGACTAACGTAAAAGAAGAATAGACACAGCATAGATAAAATATGAGAGAATGTAAAGGTGGTTGATCATAAAGTTTCGAAGTATTTACAGAATATATAGTAGTTTCAGCATAATGTAATGCATATTTATTAATGCATAAACAACAGTTTAGCAATGACATATCATACAATTGTTTGACCAAACAAATAACTAATTTTACATAACAAAGAGATGCCGTGTCAGGAAATAAAGGCATCTGCACATAACATAAAGAAGAAATGACAGGACGTAAAGGCAAATGGACAAAACACATTAAATATTTACACTACAAGACAGTTCCGGCGTTCCATAAACTTGTATTACCATAAAAGCAGCCCCACTAACCCAGCCTGCTTTGTTCCATTATCTTTATGACGTATTTTTTTTCTTCAACAAAAATGTGTCATAAGTACATGGATTTCCTATCCGTACAATCATTTTCTATGTTCAGTGGACTGTGAAAAATAGGCAAAATCTTTAATTTGGCAGTAAAATTAGAAGATCATAATTATCATAAGGAACACATAAGTACTAAGTTTCAAGTTGATTTGATTTCAACTTCATCAAAAACTACCTCGGCCATAAACTTTAACCTGAAGCAGGACAGACGGACATATCGGAAAACATTATGCCCATAAATGGGGTATAAAAATAGTAAGACTTGTTACATACCCGTCAACTTTTGAAAGTTCCCATGAGGGTTTTTAGTGCGCGACAACAATTTTAAAGGTTACAATTTTTAGCGAAGTATTTTGCACGATCTGGATTGTCTAGAAAAAGTGTCATATTTGTATGATGAACTTACATGCCTTTTTCTTAAGTCTGTTTGCATGATTCTAGTTATTAAATTGGTAGAAAAGATGAACACGAAGCTAGCAGACCAGGGTTTATTTTCTTGTGTAAGAATATTAGATGTGTGTTGAAATTTCCAATTTTGAATTATGCACAAAGATAGAACCTATAGATTTGGAACAGCACTCCAAATGAGGGGCAACCCTCATTGGAAGTACATTACAACCCACTATAAAAAATGAGCACCTTTATATTCATATTATTTGATGAAACTTTTCCCCAAGAACTATGCAACTCTCAAGAAATAAATGGTTAAAACATGTCAAAAGAATTTTGTGATGTTTCTAAACTTATATCTTCTTTATTAATTTGACCCCTCATTTAGAAAAGTTGTTCCAAATATAATGAATTTTCCCACTTTTGAGTTAAAAATCTTAAAAATTTTCTTTCTTTTTTTTTCAACAGTAAAATTACCCCTTGTTTTACGGATAGTTCCTTATTTAAAGGACACCACTCATAATTGGGGGTGGGGGGGGGGGGGGGTCCCAACCTGTTTGTTGGTCTTTGTGAAAAAAAGAATAGTACATTGTCGTTTAAATGATTTAATTGAATACAAAAATAAAATATGCTACAACAAGTATTATGTCAAAAAATTAATGAAAAAAATACTATTTATTATCTTTATGGTAGTACTGCATCATTGAATTTTGTCAATCAGCCATGCTTTTATCCTTAAGCTGTGTAAGAACCTGCTTGCAGATGAAAATTCACATGCAATTTTCACGATTTTACAACTAGATGAAAACAACACAAGTTCAAAATCTAGCATTTTAGAATAATCTTCAGAGAAAACGTTTTTGATTGGCTTATTAATTGATCATGAGAAACACAGAATTTGATTGGCTGAACACGATTGTCTTACCTTGGGAACAAAATTGTCACTAAATCGTGTTTAAGAGTTTTTTAACGACACCCTTAATTTTTTAATAAATGCAAAGACGTATTATAAAACGTCCTTGATAAGAGTAAAGAGAATGAACACAGGGCGACTGTACTATACGGGCGAAAGAACTCAGGACGAACAGACCAAGGGCGAACATGTAAACAGGGCGAGTTGTCCCGATACAAA
The DNA here is from genome assembly GCF_965363235.1 of Mytilus galloprovincialis. Taxonomy (NCBI): domain Eukaryota; kingdom Metazoa; phylum Mollusca; class Bivalvia; order Mytilida; family Mytilidae; genus Mytilus; species Mytilus galloprovincialis. Next base: position 72,277,768 of record NC_134843.1, read on the forward strand.
ATTCAATTCGGAGGTTCAATGATTTTAAGTCGTCACAATTGGCCTTCAGAAGACTTGAAGTCTTCTTCCACCAAAAACAATATCAAAACGTAGGTGCCGAGCATTGTCAGACGAGTAATGGCTCCCTCGTGAACTATCACTGCATCAGCAGCGGTATCAAGCCAGTGCTAGTAAATAAAACACTTTATACATTTGTTGCATCATAAATATTTTACGAAGTAGGCACAAACTATATATAACTAAATGGAACAAGAAACTATGCTGTGCAAGGAGAAAAGCACTCTCTGCATGAAACTATTCTGCCACGGTATAATACATTAATAGAATTTAACGTACATGTAGGTATTAAGCATTAAAAGTCCACTGTCATAAAAAAAAAGATATTTAAAAATAAAATGTCTACAACTTCACGTGATACTCAAGTGATGTGTATTACGCCTATATCAGCTATATCAGGTAATTAATAGATAGAAATGTGTCGAGGAATTACCTATGTATACAAAGCCATGTATGTATAAACACGGTGCAGGAACGGAACTGTGTGTTTTTTATTTATAGCTTGCATTTAAAAATTTAATTTGAATTTTATTACGATGCCCCTCATTCATCTTGCTTTCTTTGGATACTCGTTAATACTCGTTAGTGCTATATATTTTTGATATTATTAATTTAATTTAAGATTTTGCAAAACCTGTTTAACCCCTTTGCATCTTGATTTATTTTCCTGTTTCGATTAGAAATCTTATATATGATTTTCATAATTTATTCGTCGTGTTTTGGACAATACTGGGAATACATTTACTTATCTAATATTTTGTTCGTTCAGGACTAATGCATATAAAACTGATTCCTAGAACTCTTACCAATTGACAAACGTCTATCTGATTGAGATGTTTAGCTCTGTTGTATTCTCATTGAAGTGGTTCTCATTGAAGTTTACCATTTTTAAACCATGAATACCTTTTCATGCATTATCATTTTTTTAAGAAAATAATTATTTTCTGTTTGCATTAGAAAACATTATGTTTATTCAGATTGCTCTGCCGCAAAAGCAGTATAATCATGTTCATCAAAGCGATGCAAGCGAGAAGAAAGTGTACCTTAGTGTGTAGCAAGTCGTCTTGCATTTAGCTACGATTTGGAAAAACAAACGCTTTGTTCTGTTTTGTGCTGTTATAAAAGTAGAATAATGAAATAATATTTCGCTATTAGTAATCATTTTGGTTCAATTTTATAGAAATAAGCCCAAAAACATCGTTGAGTTATTGGATTACAAGTCATTTATTGAAAATCATTTGAATCCGCATTTATGCGTCCTTTAATGTGAACCTTTGCTGGAGATGGGTTACGTATGTCCTAATATAAAATATTAAGAAGATGTGGTATCATTGCATTGAGACAACTATCAATTATAGGACATCATCGTGCGGCCTTTGTCAATGTGAAAAAATCCATACTGTATAGTTGGCTACCGGTGTCTGCTGGGTATAAAAGGTCCCGACATGAAAAATGTGAATTAATTCAGATAAACGACCTAATTTAAAACAAAGCAATTTAAGAAAAATTAAACATGACACACACAATCCAACGACGACAACTGAACTACAGGCCAATAATTTGGCCCATGTGCAGCTATAAAACAATGAAAAAAAAATGTCAACATTGAAAAGTGAAACAAGGAAGCTAACGGGAAAAACAATTTTGTTGACTGATTCTATCCTCAAAAACTTTCTAATACTGGTACAAACGACTATCTGCATATTGTTTTATTCTATGGCATTTAAATAATCAGACCTACAGAAGTGATACGAGTACACCTGCCTGTCTGTGTATTTATGTTAATAGCGTCTCAGATATCACCATCGTACTTATTCAGCTAAGCTTTGGGCGCGGCGATTAGCAATAAAAATTATTCTATTCTATTCCATCGTTCTTCGGAGGTAATCTGATGGCGTCTGGTCTAAAATACAAATGAAATTCTTATACATTTTAACGAGTCTATGCATTGCTAACCCTTTAAACTACAGAAGCACATACATAAACATGAATGGATGTTCTCTTCTATATGACCAATAGAAGTTGACCCACTTTTCTCCGGAAAAACTGATACAGCGAGGAATGTATGGTTGGACAGGCTTTTTTCGTATTGTCTTTCAAGTATCCTTGAAGTTATTTGGTCAGCAGTAATTATATATAATCGCACGAGCCAATTCTCCATTCGACATTCTAATATGCACCGCGAGTGAGAAAAATGGTTTGTTTTGTAAATTGACACCAGTATGTTAATGATTTCACTTAATAATATACCATGAAAGCAAACTTTGATTGTTTCAATTATAGCCTTTTTATTGGCATCATCGCTTATGATAATCTGTTGAGTGATATCTAAATACAGACAAGAAACGTGTATGGTTTGACTGTTGTCAAATATCTGTGCTACAGATGACATGTTCCAATCGAGGTTCCAATTGACCACAATAACATCATTTACTCGATAATGATATCACCGTATACAACTTATCTCCAATTGTTTTCTTGTCATGAGTAACACAACGGTTGCCAATAGTCGAAAACTATCGGATATCCTTAACTGAGAACCTGGTAAGATCACCCCAGCTGTTTTATTGAGTTCGTATTGTTTAGTCCTTGGATTTTTATGTAGTTTTCTGTAGACTTTAATTTGTTTATATTTTCGCCGTTTTTCTTTTTGGTAATGGTAATTATTATCTTTTTGTATTCAACTTATAATGTTTTATTGTCTCCTGGTATCTCTTTGAACATCTGTTTCATGTAGGGCGCAAAGGCAAAGTTAAGGATTAAAAAACTAAAAAATAAAAGAGAAATCAAATAATAATTTTTTTTTATTGCAACTCAACACTTTTCGTATCCTTATAAAGCTTATTGTATAAATGTGTTCCCAAATCTTCATTTGTCTAAACAGCACGACTGGTTGATTTATCTACATATTTTGATTTTCTCCTTCTCTTGAGTTTTCTTCTGCACTTTGTTGTTGTGTAACATAATAGTTTATACAGATCCGGGACAACAATGATGAGAATAGAAGTAACGATAACTCCTCCTCCTGTAAAACCTAACACTTTCGCCGACAGCCTCTTATCTCCTAAACTAACTTTCGTATTTCTATACTTAGATAATGTTTTTCTGTCCAACTGTAAATTCGATTTAAGAATGTTAATTTTCCGTGCTATTTCATATTTGTTTGGTAACGGTACTTCATCAATCGAGCATTCTTCACAATCACAGGAGCGCCCTCTCATTGCATCGGAGACTGTTATTGCTGTCACTGGTTTTATGGTTGTAGGTTTATTACTTAAATAGTCCTGCTGTTTTGGGATTTCTATTGAAATAAATAAACTGTTGATTATTTGTATGAAACTAATCTTCCAACCTTTAAATATATAGAGTTTTGCTTGAAAGGACCACCATTTTATTTGGGTGTCGGGCGGGATAGGGGCAAGAGTTTGTTTTTTACGCGGGGTATTTCACCTGTTCACGGCTTGGCCAGCTTAATTATTTCGCGCGAAAATTTATTTTATCTTATAATACAATTATTTTCTGTATTTTGTTTGGCAGAATTTTCCTTTTCATCCCTCTGTAGCAAGGTATTTTTCCCCGTTCTTATCAGGCCAGTATATTTATCCCTAAAATCCCCCTCCTCGGAAATTAAATCATTTTGAGCTGTACATGAACAAGTCGATCAGCTGTATGGAATATAAATTCATATTTTGCTTTAGATCATCTCCACAGCCTATTACTGGCAATCGATTCGGCTGATTCATTATGATCTGTCTTCCCGATAGCTATTCAGGCGTAAACCTACAGGCGGAAACCCAGTTGAAATCAACCAAAAAAATTGAAACTTTTTGTTAGAGAAGGTAAAATAGGTATATTTGAATTGTTTACATCTGTTACTATGGACTTTAAAAGTTTAATGAAGGTGCATAATTTTCGATTCTATGCATCTTATATACGTGTGTTTAAATTACTTAAATTACAGTATGAAGCTTCGAGATATTTGTAAACTTTTAAATTATAGACACAATTTCATAAAACAGTCGAATGTGGAAGGTGCAAATACATGTGGATCTTTTAATCAACACAAATCAACATAAATCAACATAAAGATAATAAATTGATCTTTTCAAAGCATAAGTTGCATCTCTGTCCCCGGCGATTGTTTTTTTTTTTTGGGGGGGGGGGAATCCTAAAAATGGACAATAATTTCACCAAAAAGAGAAAGTCAAGTACACTTTTTTGTGTCAGGGGGTGTTTGAGTTTACTTTTATGTCGTGAAAACGAATAAAGCAAAAATATTTCATACATTATTTCGCTTCAGATTCTTAAATTTTTATATCTTTAAACTACAGGTTGATTTAATAACATTTAAAATTCACAGTACGAAAAAATGAAATATATAGGTCAATTGAAATACCTTTCTAATGAGTCATAACAACAGAGTAGGTGTGTTCGAATAATAAAATTTTACTAAAAGTACTTGACAACAGACTTTACAACTGTATGTTAAAAATACATAACTTCCAATAAAAAAAATTGTTTGTGTTTTCTATGGTTATTAGTCTTCAACCTCTGAACATTTTTAGTCTGCCCTTCCACGAAATATTTAATTAGATTTTTTTAAAATATTTTCTAACTTTCGAAAATTTCCCCCTGGCAACTGACCAGACAACAGTTTTAAGTTGAATAAATGCAGAAAAATACATCAAATGATGTTCAATAGCTAGTAGAGACATTTGATTTTTAAAATACAACTGGCATATAAGAATCGTTACGGTGATATGTGGATAAATATATCGGTTTTGAAGAGCTAAATTGGAACCGCGTCATCCCTACAATGGCTTCCATTTTTACGATTGTAAAAATTAGCTGAGTAATGGGGAGACAATTGTGACGAAGTAGAATCCAGACTATATTATAATATGTATAACCATTGTTGTAACTATCAGTGGCGGATCCAGAAATTTTCATAAGTGGGGGCCCACTGACTGCTTAAGAAGGGGCCCGCTCCAGTCATGCTTCAGTGATTCCCTATATAATCAACCAAATTTTTCCCACAAAAAGGGGGGCGGGCCCCCTGGCACCCCCCTAAATCCGCCTCTGGCTATCTTGTGTAGCATATTGTTTTCCGATTGCCATTTTTTTGCAATTGATTTTGCAATCATATACAGCATATTTTGATCAGTGTGATCTATTGCATTATCTGTACTGGTAGCCGACAATAGGTCTTAGTGGCAAGGGTCCGGTGCAGTTAGCATGCATTTTGTAGCCGGACACACAAACAAAATAATTAATATTTATACTCAAATAATTCAGTTTACAGGCTGTAATTTGATACAATCAGTCGTTTTTAAATGCTTAATGCCAAAACGGTTATTTTTTTTTATAGATACACTTTTCTAAAACAGATTACACTGTAATTTCGTATTGACATTGTGTAGGCACCAGACAAAGCCATTTTGGACATCAATATCAATAAAATTTAAATAAAATATCATATCTAGTAATAGCTTTTAGGACATCAATATCAATAATCTCAAATAAAATATCATATCTAGTAATAGCTTCTAGGACATCAATATCAATAATCTCAAATAAAATATCATATCCAGTAACAGCTTCTAGGACATCATTAATCTCAAATAAAATATCATATCTAGTAATAGCTTCTAGGACACCAATATCAATAATTATACTCAAATAAAATAGCATATCTAGTAACAGGGTCTGAAGATAATTTTAAGGAAAATATGAATCTAATATATTCCAATGCCGCTGATCACATTGGTTATGTACAATTTGTCAAATGTGAAAGAAGTCCAGTTAACCAAAGTCACATGTCCGTTTCTGTGTGTGTTACATTGTAGTGTTCTGTCATTGTTCTCTTCTTATATTTAATGCGTTTCCCTCAGTTTTAGTTTGTTACCCCGATTTCGTTTTTTGTCCATGGATTTATGAGTTTGAACAGCGGTATACTACTGTTGCCTTTATGTATATCAACCAAGTAATTGCAAAAACAAATCTTATCATAGATACAAGGATTGAAATTTTGTACGCCAGACTCATCAGTGTCGCCCGAATTGCTCGAACAAACATTTTAAAAAACGCGTGTAACTGATGCAAGTGTGTGAGAAAGTGCATAACGTAGTACGTGACACCCCTTTCCCGTTGATCGTTATAGTAAACAAAAAACACATGCAGCACATTCCTCAAATCGCCATTTCTATTTGATCAAAGATCAGTTGCCATCCGTATTAAAGAACTTAGTTTTAAATATGTATCAAGATAACCAATTGAATAAAGTGTATAAATCTGTGCGAAAAACAATTTACAGTGTGGCTGAAGGATGGAAATCAGTTATATTCATGTGAAATGATATAGGGATTTTCAAGCATTGATCAAGAACTTCATCCCTCTTTGCTGGGAATTACTTCTCATCGTGCAGTGCTATTCCAGTATTTGATAATAAGGGTATATCACACAACCAAATACATTACGACCATTATTGTTCATGGCAATCAGGTGCGTGTCATCATGAATCTTTGAAAACATCAACCTCTTACGTTGAAAATTCTGATAGTGATACATAACAAATCGAAGCTACATTTAAAAATTAGTAAAAGATGAGAACGAGTTAATTTATTCATATGAAACAGATGGTAAGCAGTTATTTTTTTTTTCTATTACGATTTAAACAACAATACTTGGTGCATCAATAATTGTAGGAAAGATAATAATGATAACATTTTTTGCTGCAGCGATTGTTATAAATGGACACATTTCCAAATTGTAATAAACTTTCCTCATATCAATTATACACTTTAATCAGCACTTAACGCAAATATTCAAGTGAAAATTGAGGAATGCCTAGTGAATGTATGTCTAAATGCCCGGATTCTAAGGAATGAACAAAACCAACGTCAGCTGAAGAAATAACACATAAATCACAAAACGCCATTCATGATAATATAACAAAGACAAATATATGTAATGCAAACACAACTCTAAATGAAAAATATGCTAACATTTTGCTCCAAAAACTGAAAGCAAATTTTGTAGCTGCTGTAGCAGAAATACATAAGCTTTATACACAATAGATATTGACAACCTTAAGAAAGAATTAAGCAATGAAAAACAAACGTATTGTGTCATCTTTAAAATACGGACACAAAGTTTAGTGCATGAAAATCTGAGATTTTAGAAAGATGAAAATGAAAAAATTATGCAGAATTACATAATATGTATTAGTACCATTTCAAAAACAATAAGATGATCTCAATTAAACGAATACATCAATTCAAGCTGTGTTAAATACATTAAATCAACAAGATATCAAGATGATTACTGCAATGAGCGATTCAGACCAATCAGTTACCGTTCCAAATGATATCTTGAACATACGCAGGCAATCTTCACATGACGTTCAAAGTCGAACGATTGATAAACTAGATAGCACAAAACCAAATGATACAAAAGCACATGATCCTGCTTATCACACAGTCTCAACATCAAATAGATTCACACCATTTAACATACCTGAGGAAGAATCGTTTGAATAAAAAAAAAATATGCATGATAATTCTTACCATGGAAATACACGTAAAGGGAAACTAGTGCTAGAAGAAATTCAAACTTCACGTCCATAAGAGGAAAGGATTTTATTTATGAATATGACACAGACAGGTACACAGCGTTGTCTCATTGGCAATCATAACACATCTTTTTTATATTTTCATTTCAAGAGGCAACTCATATATATTAGGACAGATCCTGTTGATTGTCTGATTGTACATCTCTCCACTATTGATAACAGGAAACACGCACCAACAAAGTGTTTATATGTGGTAGAAAAATTAATCACATTAAATTTTGTTCATGATAAATGACATGCAATTCTAGTCATCATCTAAGGTGAGATACATCGAGGTGACTACAGTTTGGTGAACAAGAGGCTTCAGGGGTGAAATAGCCATTCAATAAACAAATACCTAGGAAGTTTAATAGATTTCAGTATGTGACAACGCTTGTATTGGTATTAGAGGAAATGCTATCATCATATTTCTATTCTCTCGACACAAGATACAAAAAATGCTAGTTGCAAACATCAAATCATCAGTGCATAAAGCTTTGTGCATTCCAAATCCCTTCAAAAAGAAATTCAAAACAGAGCAAATCTCAGATTTATACAGAGAGTACTCTCGATTTAATTTACAAAATAAAAATTATAATGAGTTTTATTATCGATATAGTGGTTACTGAAATCAGTATTGTGGTTCAGCTTGCCAATTTAATACCATAGAAAGACGTGGTCGAGGATATTAAGCATATATCGAAATGCAGTGAAACAAAAACTGAAAATTCAGATGAAAAGAACGTGCCATATCGACAGTGAGGGATCGCTTACTCCATAGATGCTATATAACTGGGATGGCAAAACGAAAACATTTCCATTTAACTTTGAAACGCCAGCTAATCGATTTGAATACATGTTTAATTAATATATTTTCAAGATTAATATTGACAGTTCATATTTTATTATTATCTATATGACTTTTGATTCAGAATTAACATCATTTTCAACTCAAAATAAATAATTCGTTACAGTATAGCCAGCGGGGTATTGTAAGTTGAAAATGGAACATGTCCCCACATTTTACGCAAGCTTACATGTGGGGTTCTCTTCTTCTGTGTTCCCACAGAGTTTAGCTTGGGTCTTCTCTGAATGTACCAAAGAGGCCGGTTCCTGAAGTGGTCCAAGTTCCCACTTTAAACCCGCGATGTCGCGGATGTGTTCTACTATATATTAAATGAAAACAGTGTTTTATATTTGATCCATTCTCTTTATGTGAAGAAAAATATTTAATAATAATAAAATAAATAAAATGGAGGGGAAAAAAACACTTCATACTGCTAGTTTGAATATCGATGGGTATAGATATTATTAAGTTTGAAGACCCAGTGATTGTTAGGCTGGTCTCTCATAAGGATAAATATATATTCTGTCCAATGGAAAGTCGTTGTGATTTATGAAATTGACTTAAAGTACCATACTTAGATGATTAACATAGTTAGACCTAAATCTCCAAGAGGTAGAAAGTGATCTGCGGATTATCTATTTCTATGAAGAAGAAAAAAAGATATTCTAAAAGGGGTACAATTCCTTGAAGACGAAACCGGTAATTAAATCTAGATAACAATTTTTTTTGGGGAATATTAAGATTTATTTATATATGTTTCTTATATGACCCACCAGCGGAATCAATTTATAGTCGCCAATATGTTGCTGACATTCTCTCACTGATTAAGGAAGATATTTCAAACCACTTCAAAGATGGATATAATATTGGCTGGGAATTTTAATGCCATAATCGGGGATGAATCTGACCTTACTCAAGGTAATAGCTCAAACCACACCCCGCTTTTTTATTCATACAATCCCGATTTCGATTTACCATCTAGAAGTAGTCAAGATAATATACTTTCTCAAAGGAGAAAATATTTAATTGATTTATGTATTCAAGATAAATTAAGAACTCTAATGCCAAAACATTCAGAGACACTTTTGGAATGTAAACCTCACACCAACTTCTCAAGTTTAAAAAAATCTAATAAAACAAAGAAGAAATTCAGGTTGGAAAAATCAATTTCTGTCGGTCCTTTAAAAACAAATTATTGATAAAGAAAATGTATTTAAAAAATTCAATAAAGATCAATATTTTAGATCATCTTATTTCCTTTTTTTATAGCATTATAGAAAATCTAGAAAAATCACGATACGACTCTATATGCCTATTCTAGTAAATCAGATTGACACATTTTAAAAGACCAATATCTAGTACATAAATTACTAGCTGAAGCAGATAAATATAAATAATTTGATGAGCTATTTTTTTTCTGAAAAAGAGCTTTTTAATGCACTAAAATCTTTGAAAAGTGAAGAAAAAAAAAACAAAACGCGGAATTGACCAAATATCAAATGAGATGTTAAAATATGGGTTTCTACATTTCTCCAAACTCCTTTTTGAAAATATTCAATAGTGTCCTTCTTTGTTAAATTTTACCTTAGATTTGGTTTTACTTTTTAACTCTTATACATAAATCAGGTGAACCTAGTAATTACAGGGCAATTGCTATAAGATGTTATGCTTGTAAGTTGTTTACAAGAATATTAAATAACAGACCTAAAAATATTTAGAAACATACGGCATTACATCCCAAGAACAAATTGGTTTCTCTAAAGCTATAATGACAAATGTTCACTTTTTTGTCTTAAGAATTCACTACTAGAAAAACACACATTACAGGACATGGTCCCTCTCACCATCCCCTATATACATATACTAAAATACCTTAAAATAAATGTCATCCAATTCTCTACATCTTTTTATTAACTGTATAAATGTGTTAGGCTGTTCTTATAGTAGGATAGTCCTTGATCAACCGTTCTTATGACTGTCCTATGATAGCTATGTTTTACATTCTAACACATGTCTCCGTCATAGTACCGTCCTAAATAATATCCTCAGAAATATCTTAGGACATATCCTAGGATACTTTAATTGACATGGCCCAATAACTGTTTTATAATTTTAGTAAAATTTGAATAGGAATGAAATAATCAAAAGTATGTATTCTTACAACATACTATCTATATTACTAAATGAATAGAGTTGAAATTGGGTGTCGCGTTTTCTTCTTTCACATAAAATCCACAAATATTGTTTTATACCACAAAGGGGTAATGACCAGCGTAGTGTATTCCGTCATTGCATTATTTCGTAACAGATACGGTAAATATTGACCTTACACTGAAAGACTTTGTGATACACATTCCCTTGACGCTCTCAGCAATTTTTACACGTCAAAAGCTTTTCCTTCCGAGGAACCACATCAATTCAACATGAAAAGGGTGAGGAACTACTTCAGTTTTCGGTTAAAAATTGGTACCGAAGTGCGGCTGGAATGTGACCCACCCCCATTCAAATATTAATGCATACAATTTTAAGACCACTCATATATGGGGGTGGTTCGTAGCAGATACGGTAAATATTGATTTTACACTGAAACACTTTGTGATACACATTCCCTTGATGCTCTCAGCAATTTAAAAACAGAGTTTTACACGGCAAGAGATTTTCCTTCCGTGGAACCGCATCAATTCAACATGAAAAGGGTGGGGGGATTACTTCAGTTTTCGGTTAAAAATGGGTACCGAAGTGCGGCTGGAAAGTGAACTCCTATTCATTTATTAATGCATAAAATTTTCAGCCTACTCATATATGGGGGTGGTTCTAACACGAAAACACCGAAAACCTACCTTACACTGAAACACTTTGTGATACACATTCCCTTGACGCTCTCAGCAATTTAACAACATCTGTTTTTACACGTCAAGAGCTTTTCCTTCCGGGGAACCGCCGCAATTCAACATGAAAAGGGTGGAGGGATTACTTCGGTTTTTTGTTAAAAATGGGTACAGAAGTGCGGCTGGAAAGTGACCCCCCCCCATTTATAGTAATGCATAAAAGTTTCAGCCCACTCATGTATAGAGGTGGTTCTGATTACGGAAACACTTAAAATCAGGTGATGATCCAGGATTTGAGAGGGCAACCAGGGTTCTAATAGAATGGTGCAAACAAGATGTTTCATCAACAAAAAAACATGTGATAGAGATTGGTAAATTAGCAACAAATGATTTAAGATTTCAGTTTAAAAAGGTGTAAACGAGATATTTTGCCGATCGGAGGGAGGTGGAAAAAAAATTGCGATTAAATTTTCGGAAAATCAAGATTTGTATGGCATGGTATTGGTTGCAAAAATTTGATAATTTTCATTTAAATGCAATATTTTTTATTTAATTGGTATATTTCTTCATTTAAATGCAATATTTTTTATTTAATTGGTATATTTCTTCATTTAAATGCAATATTTTCTTATTTGAATGGTATAATTTTTTTCATTTAAATGCAATATTGTTTATTCAATCGGTATAATTTGTCATTCAAATGGTATAATTTGTGATTTAATTGCAATATTTTTATTCAATTAGTATAATTTGTCATTAAATTGCAATATTTTTATTCAATTGATATAACTTGTCATTTAAATGCAATATTTTTTATTCAATTGGTATATTTCTTCATTTCTCTTATGGTTGGGGCCTGTTAGCTAACTCCCACGTGAATAGATATTTTTCGTATCACACCGTACGGAGTGTGATATGAAAAAGTGATATCAAAATTACGTTAATTTGATTGGCTTATCTCGTAAATTTCCAATATTTTCATTGGCCGTTGATCAGGTCATTATTCACTGGAAAAGGTCATTCCGGGACTACTTTTTTTCTTGACAACTGATTGTTTACTTCCGGTTTTCGCGATTTTCGTCTCAATGCTTTATCGTCTGCATTATCTAATATAAATCTCATCATGGATGAAGAAATAAAGAAAGGATCCCGTGTACGGTTATGTAACGGAGCAAAGGGCATTATAACTGGCACAACTTCCAATTTCAATTTCCCTCTGTATGCGACAGTAAAACTACCGATGGACGTCCGCAAAGCTTCAAATACAATACAGTTATCTCTATTCTAATGCAAAACAAGTTCATAATTAAATTTCAATCACAATTTCAGTGTAAAATCTTCATTAAAGAAAATTCTGCGAAAAGATGTTATCTTTTTTGGTCCCTACACTACGTGACGTCATAGGTATGCTTCCGGTGTCATACATAAACACCGGGCATTTTCTGGCTTCTGTGCCGCTTCAGAATGTAATAAAATTTCAAGGCGCAACAAGTGAGTTATTTGTTAATTATTGTAGAAATAACGTGTCAATACACTTGTTACAAATTAGATAACAGGCCCCAACCATAAGAGAAAGATCAGTACGCGTTGCAAAGAAAAACGGCCGTAGCAACACAACTCGCAACAAATAGGCAACGCACATACAACTTTTTGCCATAAGAGAAATAGGTTTTACAACTTGTGAGAATTAGATATCGCTTGATATCAACTCTCGTTATTTAATTTCAATAATAATAAACTCGCCATAGGCTCGTTTATTATTATTGAAATTAAATAACTCGAGTTGATATCAATCGATATCTAATTCTCACTTGTTATGAAACCTATAATTAAATGCAATATTTTTTTTTAATTTTTATGGTATATTTTTTCATGTAAATGCAATGTTTTTTATTTAAATGGTATAATTTGTCATTGAATCGCAATATTTTTTATTCAATTGGTATATTTCTTCATTTAAATAGAATATTTTTTTTATTTTAATGGTCTAATTTGTCATTCAAATACAATATTTTTTATTTAAATGGTATAATTTGTCATTGAATCGCAATATTTTTTATTCAAATGGTATAATTTGTCATTTAAATGCAATATTTGTTTATTCAATTGGTATATTTCTTCATTTAAATAGAATATTTTTTTTATTTCAATGGTATAATTTGTCATTCAAATACAATATTTTTTATTTAAATGGTATAATTTGTTATTCAAATGTTATATTTTTTATTCAATTGGTATAGTAGTTTTTTTATTTATATGCAATAATTGCATTATGGGAAATTCTGTGACGTCTTAAGGTCAAATTTGCAACAACGTTTCTGATTGGTCGGTAATTATTTGGATTTCCCCCTTTCTTTCTAAACATGAGTGACCAAGAATTAAAACAACGCGTCGAAATATCGCACCTCTAAGTAAATTTGGCGTTCGTGCGAGTTCGTGCAATGACTGTTAATGTCAATAATGGCGAGGTCGAGCAAAAAATGTGAGTGACAAGTAATAATACTTATGTTGACACACAACCTGTTCATGGATAGAAAAAGATGCCTGCGTGCATGGCAAAAAGGCCTCCCATGAAAACCCTTTCTGAAGAAACTCCCCGACAGTCTACACATTGAAATAAAACAAATGCATAGCAAGCCTCCCCCCTCTAAGTCCAGATATAAGTAATCATGACGTTCTCTGATGCTGTATCATTTTTTCTTTTCTTGATCCTCAGGGACGTTGCAGGAAGGCAAACATAAAAAAGAGTGAAAAGCCTTCCAGAACGTTATATTTATTTGGACTAAGCCCCATCTTTTTCGCTTCATGTAGAAAAAAAATCACCTAATTACGACAGCAGAACCAGAGACCCACAAGAAGAGACATCAGCTGTGATACTCCGGAACTAATACTTTAATAAAGACAATTCGGGATAAATTTGAACTAGTTAATAACAACAATAGTCCTATGCCGCAAATCATTTTACATTTAGGATTCGTTGCTGAGCTTTTTTTACTGTTTACATCTCCGAATCCCTTAAATAGAATTTGTTTTTCAAGCCCCACAGTAGTTCAATAATTAATATACCTATGTCTTTGTATAAATGATCATAAATAAGTATGCAAGGCATATTTCAAAACATATTTTTTCTTCAGGACTTATAAACGATTTACTTTTCAATTCTGCATTGGGAAGGGGGGGGGGGTATACAAGTTTATTATGTGACACAGTATATAATATAATTAGATACAAATCTCTAATGATTTAGAGGAGGGTCAGATTAAGATATTTTTATAGAGATGTAATATATGCGAGTATTTGCAGTAATGGTTAATGTGTGTGTGTAAGGGGGTTTGGGGGGGGGGGGGGTTAAGATTAAAGATAGTTTCTATAATTCTATATCTTTTAGTTTTTACCATTTCACTCTATTCTTTATCCTTTGATCTCTATTATATTTGTGCTAAACATGCGAGAAATATTTGTTACTGGACATTTGGCAACCAAAAAACAATCGATGCATTCTGTATATTTCATCATTTCTTTATTATGTTATATATAGGTTTGGTCCCGCCCAATATCAATTTTTTGCACATTATTCTCTCTATGTAAACCCAATTCCTGTCCTGATAAATGGTGACTCATGCATAGCATTAAATGTGGTTATTAAAACAAGAAACATATTCATACCATAATAATTTACTGTATGCTTGGACTTATAGATAGATGTCAATAGTCCCAGATCATGTAATAAAGTATGTCTTATAAAAATACAATAGCATTTTAATGATGATTATATATATGCATTTATATTCAACAATGCCAATTTTTTGGATAAAAGGGTAGGGGCAAGGCGTTTTTAAAACATATTAATGGGGCGCGTTTTTTTTTTGTTCTTCGGTAGTGAGCCAGAAGAAGTCCATTTTTCTTCTTTTTTGATAGGTTGTTTAGACGACAGAGGCACAAAACAAACATGGCGTCGTTTAGTCTAAATAACATAAATAAATTGATGAATTCAGATATATTAGAATGTGAGCTATGTTGTAAACGTTTTATGGTATGACAGTTTTAGATAGACATCCCCGTAGGACGATAAGCTGGATAAATATAAGAACTACACGGACAAGAGACGATTATTTGATATTCTAGGTAAGGGATTTTGATTGATTGGTGTTTAACGCTACTTTCAACACTATTGGGCTATTCCGTAGTGGTCAGTTTAAATTTATAGATAAAGGATGGGGAATGGAAGATGAGGCATTATTATTCATTTTAATCTGTCGCTAATCGTGCCTATTTTGCAGCTCTTACCAGGCAACCACATTCATATATATGAAATCCTTCTGTCCCCCACCCCAACAAATAAATAAATATCAAATGGTTTTCCTCTTATTTAACACAAGTGTAAATTGATTGGTTGTTTTGTCACTCATGTTTAGAAAGAAAGGGGGAAATCCAAACAATTACCGACCAATCAGAAACGTTGTTGAAAATTTGACCTTAAGACGTCAAAGAATTTCCCACAATGCAATTATTGCATATAAATAAAAAAAGTACTATACCAATTGAATAAAAAATATTGCATTTGAATGACAAATTATACCATTTAAATAAAAAATATCGCATTTAAATTAAGAATTATACCAATTGAATAAAAAAAAAACATTGCATTTGAATGACAAATTATACCATTTGAATAAAAAATATTGCATTTAAATGAAATAATATACCATTCAAATAAAAAAATATTGCATTCAAATGAAGAAATATACCAATTCAATAAATTCAAATTTTTGCAACCAATACCATGCCATAGATTTCATACTCCATCTGTATTTAATATAAACTGAAAATTGTATTTTTTTTTAACTATTTCTTAAAACATTATCATGATTATAGGTTTGACAGTACCTAGAACTTATCGATTATTCAAACCAGCTTTGATTTTGAGCCATACATGTACTTTTTAAAATTACCATTTCTTAAACTATGTGCTTTAACAAAATCTAGATTTGGAGCTCACAAACTTGGAAATTTATATAATTTATATATATGATAATTTTATATATTCTGCTCTAGTTGGGCGCCGTGATTAAGTATATGGTTGTTTGTTTTGTTTGTATAAAAGTCTGACTAACCGTATTCGCAAGCATAATGATATTCTTCCTCACAGTGTGTATCACTCCATCCTTTAAATGAGAAATCGTAAAGGACGCAGTTTGCCGTACAGAGATACTCCATAGGTTTCCAACATATTTCCTGACCTGTTAACCAATCTTCATACGTAATTTCGTCACCTAAGAATAATAATATTTACCAATAATTCAAATACGTAAGGTATGGTTTTTTACAATTTTATATATTGATATTTCCGTGTTGATGCTTATATTACTGTAGACAAAAATAAGGTTAGATTTCGACGTGTTCTATTAGGTTGCTCTCTCTAATTATACTTTTGTAATGCTGCTTAACATGATCTTACATTGATAGAAGGTTTATAAAGGTATATATTAGAATAACAAATATGAAACTTAAAAAAGTAAAAATATTTTCAACTATTTGAAGGTCTTTCCGAACATGTCGATGGAAAAAAACAACAAAATAACAAAATAAGATTAAAAAAATAAAACACTGATTCAAATAAGCACAGAAAATGGGAATCCACGAGTTTAAAATGCTGACAAATTTTCTTATATTTACTTCTATATATACACCAGATCGTACTGCAGTGAGAATGTTTAAAAGTTTATTGATAATTGGACATGACTTCACGCCTCTTGTTAATTAATCTAACTTTTTAAAGAACAAAATGACCTAAAAAATCGTTCCCATATTTTCATACACACCGTTTTGTCTGAGCCATGGATTTTTGCCAGTGGTTTTGTTGAAACCTATATACATGTAGCTCCAGCTCCATCCTAAATTACTAATCGTTTCATATACGAAGTTTTCAATTCCATCATTTGTAATTTCAAGAAGGATTCCACCTTTCCCATTACAGAATTCTTGCGCTGAAGCATACGACTTCTCAGTATTTTTGAATTCGTAACATTTCCCATCGTATTCAATTGTGTCAGGCATTCCGTCACAAGGTAAGGCTGTAAATTATAAAAAATAAAATAAATTACGCATGGAAAGACAATAATTCTACATACAAAGCAGTAAATTTATGAATATTATTATAGTATAAAGGATTTTCTTTACAGAAAGTTCACGTACATTTGTTTTTATAGTAAAACATAGCAATTCAAATATATAAACATATTTCAACTTTTTGTTTAAATTTAAAGATGTAAAAATATTACTGTCGTTTTAACAGTGAGGTCTTTCTCATTTGTCCTCATTCCGTTATAACCCCGACTAAGATTACCTTTATGTTCATTTTCAAATAATCTCTAAGCTTGATGCTTGGCTTTGTAGACATGTACCGGATGAATATTATGAAGTTATATCGCATAGGGGGTCAGTACAACCTTCTCTCAACTTATATGTTTCACAAATACCCTACCTTGATGTGATATATCTTTTAAATTACTCCAAATTCATTAGAGAGATGTTTAAGTTACGCTTTCGAAATTTTATTCAAGACTTAGTATCCCAAACAGAAAAATAAAGGAACAAATTGCTTTCAAATCGTATTCAAATCTCTTTCAAATCGTAATTCTGCAATTTGTTAGTACCATTTGCTTGCGACGCATTAAAGAAATTATCATATTATAAACAAATCATAATTCGACTAACTCCCCGAAACTAGTTTCTTTATGATTTCTTTCAATTGTATGATTTGTACACAATTTGTTTCTGTTTTTGTGGGATTTCTTTATGATTTGTTTACTTTGAATATCGTATGAAATGATTTCAAAAAGATTTGTTAACTTTGTTCGCTAAAATTGTGATTTCGTTATGATTTGTTTACTTGGAATATCATAGGAAATGATTTGAAACTGATTTGTTAACTTTGTTAGCTATCATGGTGTGATTCATTGATGATTTGCTACAATGGAAACAATGTTATTGCATTCAGATGCTATGGGTTTGTCTTTATCTCTGACTTCCGGTTTAGGTCAAATTCAAATTTCAAATACTGTTCTACATTAACTGAACAAAGAAACCACATCGAGTAATGACAAAACCATATTGAGTAATGACAAAACTATATCAAGTCAATACGAAACCATATCGTGTAATATCGAAATATCATAAAGTAATGACTATTCCATATTGAGCTGTAGTAAAACATCATTACGTAATGTCAAAACCATATTAAGTAAAGACAAAACAACATAAAGTAATATCAGAGTTCCACATAAGACAGCTGTGGCGTTCCATAAGTATAAGATATACAATCAATGATGAAAGTGGTAAGCATCTTAGTCATAAACTTATTGTTTAGGAATTCAATTGTTCAACGACTACAACTATTCAAACATGTCAAAGGTGTTAACCGTTTATATTCAGAAAATGTGCATTCCAATATCTCGTTATTATTGTGTACTGTTTGGATAAATTTTCAAAACAAAAATGTGTAAAAGACATATGAACAGGTCGAGACAAGCAATTCAAGAGTAGCTACCCGAGTCGGCAGACAATATGCACTCGCAAGTTTTATATTTTAATTTTTCATGATGTTGACTGGCCAGGTCTAGGGCTGTAACAGATTTGAACCCATCGCCTACTAGTATTCGACATCCTTCTAGTAAACATGGTTGCCCATGTTGTTGTCAAATCTCGTTAGACTCAAATTATGGAGAAGTGAGAGAAACTTTTCACAGAGGGAACAATTGCTTCCTCATGAAAACCCGAAATAATAATCCGTTAACAATCAGAGGAGAAGCTACGGTAAAATAAAGACAAGTGCACTTCAAAGTTTGGGGGTCTCAGGGGCAGAACCAATTTTTGATCCAGATGTAAATGATTTAATCTGTGAATCGAAGATGATTTCAACTAATTGACGATTTGCTTGTGATTTGCTTAATGTAGGACTATGATTTACTTCTGATTTGTTAAAAATTTGATAACGAATTGTTTATAATTTTTTCATAATTTGAAAACAATTTGTTTGTGATTTACTTGAGGTAGGCATATGATTTCATTCTGATTTGTTAAAGATTTGATAACAATTTGTTTATAATTTCTTTTCAATTTGAAACAAATTTGTTTGTGATATGCTTAAAGTAGGAAAGAAATTACCTCTGATTTGTTAATGATTTCAAAACAATTTCTTTACAATTTGTTTATGATTTGCTTATAAATTGGAAGCAATTTGTTTGTGATTTTGTTGTTGTGATTTCTTAGCTCATTTGCATGTGAAATTTTATCATTTTTAAATCACAAAAAAAAAACATATGATTTGGTTATCATTTGTTACCATGATTTGTTTCTCACTTTTTTTGTTTGGAATTCTTTTTCTCTCAAAAGATGTTAGCACAGTCAATTTAACATTAGGCGCATAGATGATCAAGCGTTTCATATATAAGAGTTCATTTTAGGTGTAGTACTATTTCAGAAACATGTGTCGTGACAAGTTCGTCTGTTTATATTGCTAAGGTGTAGATTTGATTTTTTTTTTAAAGAAATCCCGAAATCTTTTTTTTTTGTGGACAAGCAATACATTGCTTTGACTAGGTGCGACATCAGAAACATGTTTTTTTTTCATAAAATATCCGGACTAATTCTGAATTGTTTACTGAAAAACCATGTATAACTGCTTGTTAGTACATTTAAAATAAAAGTTAAAAACAAGAGTTTTTGGTATTTAATATGTTTTCCCGTAATAGTGTATTCATTGAAAATCAAAATGGCTGCCTTTCGAATATGTCTTATCGGTCCACTTCGAAGTACAAAAGTTCTGAATTTTTCCTACAATAATTGATAGTGCAATCTAACTATGTATCTCCCTCGTGCAAAGCTCTGATTCCTTTCACGGATTTGGCTATACTTTTTTGGAACTTTTGGATTATAGCTCTACATCTTTTATATAAGCTTTGGATTTTACATATTTGGCCACGAGCATCACTGAAGAGACATTATTTGTCGAAATGCGCATCTGGTGCAGAAAAATTGGTACCGTTAATGTTATTATCATAATTTGCCTTTAATTTGTTCATGCTACATTTGTATCTTAAGTAAATCTCATTGATGATAAAATTGTCAAATTCCAAATGAAAGCATGCTACAATTGGCGCGCACCAGGAACAACAAACCCAATCTACAATTCCTTTTTATAGCAAATGAAGCATTGTTTTAGTTATTTCTGGCTAAGGACATTCGGAGCCATACATTTCAAAGACGAAGAATCTCATTTCAAATTTGAAGGAAATGAAATCAACATTGCCTAAGGTAATAGCAAACAACAATCAAATGCTTATTTTTGATAAAAGGTATGTCAGATATATCATGTATTTTGAACAAATGTCTGAAGCGTGAATACAGGCAACAGAAGTATATCGCTGTTCGATAAATTACAAAAAACGCCTGTCCCTGCAATACATATTGTTTCAAAGAAACAGAACCAAGAAAAGTTTCACATAATGTTTTGTTGAATGTATTCTGTCCGTTATGAATTAAGCTAATGGAAACATAATGATGTTATCAATTCTTACCTTTAACGACACAATTACAAAAGACAATCAGTACAAGCAATTCCTTTTCTTTAGCTTTTATTCGCATCTTTCTAAAATATGTTACTTATTAAGAAAATCATAACTCAGTAATAATATAAGTGTCAAAGGAAACGTATAAAGCTGTTATGTTAGATATCAAATTAAATATTTATTAATGACTATTGTTTTTTTTTTCATTCATTCAATACACACAAACACATATATATATATTACTAATAGACTTGTTATGCCTACATATTTCTAGTGATATTGATATCAAATTATTATTGATATCATGAAACATGACAATATATCAGTGACTACAAATATGTACATATATAAAGATATTGATACGTAAACTGACATTTGCACACAGAAATCTAATGAATTTTGAATGGGAAGATTCGATGGCTTTTCAAAAAAAGAATCAATAAAGAGAATTTATTCGATAATTTCATATAATCGTTAAAATATTTAAATAGGCGCAGTAAACAATATTCATATAATCTGTAAATTATTAAAGTAAGCGCAGCATACATTATTTTTTACTTTTCCTTCATATTAGATTAGTTCAATGTCTAATCATGTTTCCTCATATGTATATGTTTCCTTACTAGACAATACGACGCATGCCAAGTATCAAGATATTTTTGTTCAATGTTCATGATTTCAGAGCGGAATTTACAATGACTCAAAACATAAACCAGATACGCTATAGGCAGGTTGAACAATTGTTTTCGTAAAATATAATAGAACAAAAACGGTAAAATACTAATTATTGCACAATATTCTTTAAAATGACATATTGATTTAGAAAAAAAATCAGATATCTTGAAATTACAATTTTCAGATACCCAAACCGTCTTAAAAATTTCACAATTTCTTTCAAAATGAATACTTCATTCATACAAAATTGAAATTTACGTTAATTTCGAAGATAATTCGGTTTGGTCATTAAATTAAATTTTATAAATATTCAGATTAAGCTACGGGGAAAAAGGAACTCGGGTTTATAAACTAATATAAAAGCAAAATTCTGAATATAAACGTTGAAATGAAAACATGAACAAGAGGTATTATTTAAAGACTTTAGTTGAGCGGCATTGACGAGTCTTGTGTAGACATAAATCGTACTTTATTACAAACCATGAACCATAGATAAGTTTATGTGAATTATGCACCGTGGAGATTAAAACGAACTTCCTCGTTTGATTTTGCCTCCTTTAACACATAAGAAAAATCATTATAATACGTATTTGTTAGTCTATGCAAAGGTATGTACTATGGAAATTTAGAGCGAGGGGTTTGAATTCCCTTCAGAAATTATCAGATTTTTTTTTCAATTCATGATGGAATGAGTCAAGTTTCTTAAGAAAAAATCTTCATCAAGTTGCCTTAATTTCCTGTCACAAGGTATTATAGTACATGTACATCCTTGTTTGTGTATAATGTACCGTTAATTGCATGGATAACAAATTACCACATTATAAGATACCACAATGTTATACTCGAGTTTAGATAATAAGGCCAATATTTGTTATTCCTTATTTGATTGATAGAAACTTGTCAAAAATGGTTTTAAAACCAAAGATTTTAATAGCAGAATATATAGAAATAAATATTAAAACTAACTACAAACTTTTGTTTTCCATTTGGGATGTTTTTAGTATCTTGATTACGATACAATGAAATCTTACCCTTGTGGTCATTCATACATAGTTACTTAGTACACGGCATAAGTATGTACTATGAAATTGAGAAGGCAAGTTCAAGCAATTTGATTGGACGAGAAGTTGTAAGTATGTGCTAAGAACTAAATTTATATACATATTTTAACGCTTCACTAATTACGAATGAATTGGTTAAACCTATCAAATTATAACCTATGTTGTTTAATTTCTATAAAGTATACACTGAAATGCAGTCAACTTTAGCGTTTGATAGTTAATTGATAACATCCCGTACGAAATAAGTAGTAGAATTCCACCTAGACACTAGTAGAAATGAAGTAGGAATCCACCTAGATTCAAAGATTCCATATAGAAAGTAGGCGGACATGGAAAATGAACAAAATTCTGACTGGATTTTTTAATATTCCTACTTCCAAAATCCTACTACCTAGGTGAAATTTTAAAAGTCTGTATGGATTTTTTTTCTGTTTTGAAAATCTGATTTGATTATTTATTTTCCTACTACATGTTTAAGATTCCTACCAGAATTAATTTATAAATTCCTACCAGAAAATTTTTCTACCTGGAAAATTATCTTGAACTGGGTTCCCGTTTGCTAATGACACACATTTTGCGATGTTAAATGCAAGTATTAGTTCCAGTTCACAAATTCAAAAGTTGGAGGGGAAAGACTGAAAAGTTGTTTTGGAATACAATGCTGTAAGCTAGGGTCACACAACTACAATATAGAAATGTAGGAAAATATGGCCTATCAAAACAAAAGGTAATTCTTATACATTCAAGATGATTTTTTTTATCTGCCTGCCAAAAATATTTAGTAATCAATTAATTCAACAATAGTGCATAATCTTACTCATTATTTGTTCATTAAACTAATATATCTATGTTTATGTATAACACTTTTTATAGCTTGCATTTATTGCAGTTTCCTTATAAATTTCAAAATTCCATTTTTTTTTTCAAATGAATTTATTCCATGAATTTCCTTTGTTCTTTGTTGTAAAGATTCAAACTTATCATTGACCCAGTTGTGAATTCAGCGAAGGCTTTTTGATGTAAAAAGGATTGAAATGTTACATCGGCGCAGATTTTTCTTTTGTATGTGTGGAACTAAAAAAAAAATTCTTCTCGTAGTTTATAAGGAACAATATAAATGTACTGTTTTCGATTTGAATTGGCTAAAAACCTCTCCTTTAATTTAATACCATAAGAAAGTGATATGCATAACATTGTTAAACTATCCGCCAAAGTGACGTGAATATGCATGCGTATTTAAAAATGAAATACAAAATCATACATGTAAGATAAACTGATAAACGAAACATTAAGAAATTATTGACAAGTATGACCAAATGCAGGTATTAGAAGGGGTCCACCTTTTTATCAATACATTTAATGAATAAACACGCTTTTAAAAACTGATTTTTTTCTCTGTAACTATTTAGACATTTTCAAATATATAATCTACGTTCGAATTTCAACCGAGAATAGCAAAACAGTTAACTTATAAAATTAATTAAGTATATCGCTGGAGTTTATAAAGTACATATTGTTATGATATTGTAATTATTATGTTTATTTATGTTGGCCTAATTTGTGTTGTATGGCCTGATAGTTGTTTACCAAATAATCTTATAACTGTGCAGTTTAGGAATCACTGGAACAATCACAGAATGATTGGAACTTTCTAGAATGATCCTTATAAAAGATGCGTAATTTAAACTTCTACGTTATTCCAGAAACTTCCATTGTAACTTTCCAGGATTTTCCACAATGTTCCATTATAGAGTGTTCTAGAATTTTCCATGACAACACTATATATACAGACACTAAAGTTAAACTCTCATAATTAAACTTGGACATAGACATTGATAGACATTAGTATTCACAGCATTTGGATTGACACTTTTATTCTACAAACAACATCATACTGGATTGTGACATTAGTAGTGAACGTAATATTCAAATTGGATTCCGAAAGATTTCCGGATACAGATAAAGATAACAGATTGGACTCATATTTTGACAGTTAAGTTAACAGTAATATTTGTGTAATACCTTTTGTAAACTTTTGTATATTAAATATTGTTAAATTTTACTATTGATTTGTGTCTTTTGTTGGCTACAATTTAAAGGCAATTTCTGGCCGTAACAGAAATTGGGGGCTCGTCCGGGATAACGAAAATATCTTTTTCAAAATTTATTCAATATTTTTATTATAACTAGCCAACAAAATTCTACAAAATGGCATTTGATGCTGGTAAATTTTTGAAAACGCCAGACCTGGAGACTTTTGATAATTTAAAGAAAGAGGAATTAGTGTTGCTTGCTAAAGAACTGAAATTAGTTTTTAAAGTATCTATGAGAAAACAAATTATAAAAAATTTGGTTATAGACAAATTAGTTGACGCAGAAATTTTAGGTGAAGAGGCTCTTGAACTTAAGGTCGAAAATATTGACGCCTTTAAATTAAAACAGCTTGAATTAGAACATGAACTCAAACTAAAAGAATTGGAAATGAAGGAGATGGAGAAAAGAAAAGAAGATGAATTTAAATTAAAACAAGCAGAACTGGAAATGAAGGAAAGGCTGGAAATCGAGAGAAAAGAAAAAGAAGATGAATTTAAATTAAAAGAACTGGAAATGAAGGAGAGGGAGAAAATAAAAGAAGATGAATTAAAATTAAAAGAACTTGAAATGAGAGAAAGGCTAGAGATGGAAAAACTGAAAATTGAAATGGTCAAAGAAGAAAGCAACACTAAAGTCCAGTCGAAATCAGATTATTTTGATGCAGCAAAAAATATACGTTTGGTTCCGAAATTTTGTGAAAAAACAGTTGATAAATATTTTCCACAGTTTGAGAAAATTGCTAATAATTTGAAATGGCCAATGCCGTATTGGACTACGATGCTGCAAAGTGTTTTTGAGGGTAAGGCAGCTGAAATATACTCCGCACTTCCATCAGAAAAAAGTTCTGATTATGACACTGTGAAACAGGAAATTTTGAAAGCCTATGAGCTAGTACCAGAAGCATATAGACAGAAATTTAGATCTTATAAAAAGTTTGATTCGCAAACCTATGTGGAATTTGCTCGGGAAAAAGAAGATCTATTTGATAAATGGCTTACTTCAAAGAAAACAAAAAACAATTTTGATCAACTAAGACAATTGATGTTATTAGAAGAGTTTAAACAATGTGTTCATTCAGAATTAAAAACACATTTAGACGACAAAACTGTTGAGTCAATACATGATGCGGCTGTAATTTCAGATAATTATACTCTTTCACATAAAAGAAGTTTCAAGAGTCAAAATGTTAATACTTCCAGTGGAAATTACAAAAATCAAAGCACTGAGCGTACTGATAGTAAGCCTGTTCCACAGAATAAGAGTCAGTCCAGTTATAATATGTCTAGTCCAAAATTTGATACTTTTGAGAAGAAGTCACTGACTTGTGCTTATTGTAAGAAGATTGGTCACCTGATGGCTGATTGTTTTAGACTCCAGAAGAAGAATGAACGAGATAATAAGCCGAAGACCAGTGCTTGTACGACACCTTATATTACCAGTACATTGGAATGTCCTGCGAGTCAGGCTTTTAAGTCCAGTTTTTGTGATTATATGGAGGAATATATACCCTTTATGTCTGATGGGTTTGTTGCTATTGTTGATGATACCACTCTTCAGCCTATTAAAATTTTACGGGACACTGGAGCTTCTCAGTCTTTATTGTTAGAAGGTGTGTTGCCTTTGTCCGAGAAGACTTCTGTTGGTGCCTCCGTTTTGTTACAAGGTGTAGAGTTGGGTTGTATAGATGTTCCTCTCCATCGTATTTATCTGAAGTCAGATTTAATAACTGGACCAGTTGTTGTAGGTGTTCGTCCTAATCTCCCTGTTGAGGGTGTTACCTTATTGCTAGGAAATGATCTAGCTAGGAACAAAGTGGTTGCTGAACCAATTGTTACCAGTGAACCGGTGGTGGATGTTAAATCACCTGAAGATGATGCTGAATTATATCCAGCTTGTGTTGTTACTAGGGCGATGGCTAGAAAACAACAAGATGAGAATTTGCAAACAGACAAGTTTGATTACATGGACCTTTCTGACACTTTCATAGCTGACATTGAAGGTCCTGGTAACTCAGAAAAGGCAATTATAAAACCACCTAGTGTTAACAAAAATGTTATTATGCCATGGCCAGATGTAAACAGCCATTCATTAGACCGAAAGAATTTATCTGAAGAACAACATAAAGACCCTGAGGTTCTTCAGCTCAGCCAGAGAGCTCAACCACAGGAGGAAGCAGACAAAGTGGCCGAATGCTATTACCATCAGGACGGCATTTTAATGAGGAAGTGGAGGCCTCCTGATGCTACCCCAGAGGAGGAATGGAGAGTGGTGTACCAAGTGGTGGTGCCTAAAGTTTATAGACAAGAAATTATTGGTCTTGCCCATGACACCCCCTTGGCTGGACACTTAGGTATAAGGAAGACTTGCCTTAAGATCTTGCAGCATTTTTACTGGCCTAAACTTAGAAATGATGTTGCAGAATACTGCAAATCATGTCATATATGCCAGGTTGTTGGTAAACCTAACCAAAAATTACCACCAGCACCACTTCTGCCTATTCCAGCCTTTGACGAACCTTTCAGCAGAGTTCTAATTGACTCTGTTGGACCTTTACCAAAGACCAAGACTGGAAATGCATATTTATTGACAATCATGTGTACATCTACCCGCTTTCCTGAAGCTATTCCGCTCAGAAATATCAAGACACCTACTATCGTCAAAGCTTTGATCAAATTTTTCACATTAGTAGGACTTCCTAAGTCTATACAGTCCGACCAGGGATCAAATTTCATGTCAGGTTTATTTCAACAAGTCGTATACCAGATAGGGATTGCTCAGTACAGATCAAGTGCTTATCATCCAGAATCTCAAGGTGCCTTAGAACGTTTTCATCAAACATTGAAGAACATGATTAGAACTTTTTGTCTTCAATTTGACCGAGACTGGGATGATGGAGTTCACTTTCTACTTTTTGCGGTTCGAGAGGCTGTTCAAGAATCCCTTGGATTTAGTCCCTTTGAGTTGGTATTTGGTCATACTGTAAGGGGACCGTTAAAATTGATTAAGGAAAAGTGGCTTACTGAACATACTGACTTGAATCTTTTAGACTATGTATCTAGATTTAAAGAAAAATTGTATACTGCTTGTCAAATTGCTCAGAAAAACTTAAAAAATGTACAGAAGAAGATGAAAATATGGTATGATAAAGATGCCAGGGACAGAGTTTTTGAGCCTGGTGATAGCGTACTTGTATTTCTGCCTGTCCCTGGACATCCTTTACAGGCTAAATATTGTGGTCCTTATACAATAGAGAGTAAAATTAATGATTTGAATTATATTGTAAAAACTCCAGGTCGGCGCAAACAAAAATAGAGTGTGTCATATTAATATGTTAAAACCATATTTTGAGCGTACTAATGTACTATGTGATAGTAAACCAGTTGCCACTTTAGGCATGGTTAAATTTGAGAACAATCATGACAAACCAGATGTAATTGAACCAACTTTTAGTTGTAAAACTATGGAAGAGACAGTTAGATTGAAAAATTCAGAAATTTTGTCAAATTTAGATTCAAAACTTGCACATCTGTCTTTTGATCGTAGAGAAGAAATAAAAACTTTGGTATTTTCTTTTAAAAATCTTTTTCCAGATGTGCCAAACAAAACCACTGCTGTTTGTCATGATGTTGATGTAGGAGATGCTTCTCCAATTAAGCAACATCCTTATCGGCTCAATCCACTCAAACTTGAAGTTATGAGAAAAGAAATTAAATATATGCTTGACAATGATATTATTGAGCCGAGTAACAGTGAATGGAGCTCTCCTTGTCTCCTTGTGCCAAAACCAGATAAAACTTTTCGTTTCGTGACTGATTTCAGAAAAGTAAATTCAGTCTCAAAATCTGATTCCTATCCGATTCCAAGGATAGACGATTGTATTGACAATATTGGTCAAGCAAAATTTGTGAGCAAATTTGATTTATTGAAAGGTTATTGGCAAGTTCCATTGACACAGAGAGCTCGTGAAATATCAGCTTTTGTTACACCAGATGGCTTATTTCAATATACTGTAATGCCATTTGGCATGAAAAGTGCTCCAGCTACATTTCAAAGAATGATCAATAATGTTATAAAAGATTTAGACTGTTGTTATGCTTATATTGATGATCTTATTGTATGTAGTGATAGCTGGGAACAGCATTTAACACATTTATATGATACTTTTGATAGATTGTCAAAATCAAATTTGACTGTTAATCTTGGTAAAAGTGAATTTTGTCAGGCCACTGTTGATTATTTAGGGCATACAGTTGGCCAAGGTCAAGTAAAACCTATTATGGCTAAAGTGGAAGCTATGTCCAAATTCCCACCTCCTATAAATAGAAAACAACTTATGAGATATTTAGGCATGATTGGATTTTACAGGAAATTCTGTTCAAATTTTGCTACTGTTGTTCAACCATTGACTCATCTTTTACGAAAAGATTCTAAATTTATCTGGAGTGAAAATTGTCAAAAAGCTTTTGAAAATAGCAAATCACTTTTAATTAATAGTCCAGTTCTGATTACTCCAGACTTTGAAAAACAATTTAAACTTGCCGTTGATGCAAGCGATGTAGGAATAGGAGCTGTTTTATATCAAGAGACAGATGATAATGTTGAAAAACCTATATCATATTTTTCTAAGAAATTAGATAAACATCAGAAAAATTATTCAACTATTGAAAAAGAGTGTTTTGCAATGTTGTCAGCAATTCAATATTTTGATGTATATTTGAATCCCACTGTATATCCTATTCTTGTTTATACTGATCATAATCCTTTCACCTTCATGCATAAAATGAGAAACAAGAATCAGAGGTTGACTAGGTGGAGTTTATTGTTACAGGAATATGATGTAATTGTAAAACATATTAAGGATAAAGATAATGTAATAGCTGATGCTTTATCTAGAGCTTATTAAATCACTTTGTATATATTATGTATTTTTGTTCATATTATTCATGATAAGTTTTTGTTACACTAAAACTTCTTTTAAGGGGGGAGGTGTTATGATATTGTAATTATTATGTTTATTTATGTTGGCCTAATTTGTGTTGTATGGCCTGATAGTTGTTTACCAAATAATCTTATAACTGTGCAGTTTAGGAATCACTGGAACAATCACAGAATGATTGGAACTTTCTAGAATGATCCTTATAAAAGATGCGTAATTTAAACTTCTACGTTATTCCAGAAACTTCCATTGTAACTTTCCAGGATTTTCCACAATGTTCCATTATAGAGTGTTCTAGAATTTTCCATGACAACACTATATATACAGACACTAAAGTTAAACTCTCATAATTAAACTTGGACATAGACATTGATAGACATTAGTATTCACAGCATTTGGATTGACACTTTTATTCTACAAACAACATCATACTGGATTGTGACATTAGTAGTGAACGTAATATTCAAATTGGATTCCGAAAGATTTCCGGATACAGATAAAGATAACAGATTGGACTCATATTTTGACAGTTAAGTTAACAGTAATATTTGTGTAATACCTTTTGTAAACTTTTGTATATTAAATATTGTTAAATTTTACTATTGATTTGTGTCTTTTGTTGGCTACAATTTAAAGGCAATTTCTGGCCGTAACAATATCTTTCCACTGTGCAATGGTTTGCCATCTCTATTTTTCTCTAAACAAAGTATGGTTGGTTACATGTTCTGAATTTACTTAGAATTTCGGGATTTTTTCTCAAAATTAAGTAAACTGAATTACCAAAAAAAAAATCACACTATTTTTAGACGAATACCTAAAACTTGCGAAAGATATAAAAAGGCAGGATGAGCAACTTGGCAAAAAGGCCGAATAACGATTTATGTAAAAAAAAACCAAAAAAAACCTGACAAACTAATAAAAACTAAAAAGGCAGGACCAAATAGACTAAAAATAAAAAGACAGGAGAGTGATTATACTTCGAAAAAAGAACTAACTGTTTCATCAAGGTCCACCCTCCCATCAAAATAAAATGGTAGAGCTCTTAATACAGAAACAACTGAAAGGAGAAAGTTGAATTAAATATTTCGATGTGAAACCTTAAGATTTTAAAGTTTAAAATTTTACTAGTGCACAAAATTATAAATTCAATGGATTTTACATGCACATACATGTATCATTGACAAGCTAGAATTGCTATGGGATAATCAAGAACACAATAATGTACGTGAATACGTCGATGAAAGTTATAACAACCTTGACCAGGTACATGAATACTGATCAGTCCATTCAACTTATAGAACGCGTGTTCTATTTTCGGAGGTGTGAGGGCGAAGGTTTGAATTGGCCAATGAAAACGATCGTTCCTTTACGAGTTAATCTAATAAAGTGTGTTTGACTGATTAAGTTGCACACATATTATATGTGCTTGGCCACATATTAGTGTAATCTCAAAAAAGTTTGTTTGACTGATTACGTCGCACCACCTTTCGCTAAGCTTGGTCGCATATTAGTGTAAAGGAATCACAGTTAACTCATTTTAATTATTGCGATAAACATTTTTTAAGGATGCAAAATGGAAAAAATATAAAGCTGACTGAACTAGTAAAACGATATTAAACATGCGAAGTACCAATGGAAATACAATGAAATTGGTTTTATATTTTAAATAAAATTGTCAAACACAGAATGTTAAAATACCACACAATACCTACATGGTATTGTAAGAAAACGTCTACTTACATTTATTCTTTACTTGTACACCCACCTAATAAAGGTAACTGAAGGTATGTGTACCAACGGTTTACAGGAAATGGTAGATACGGGTGTCCTCCCCGATGGGATGCGATGTCCACAAGAGTAGATGTCCCTGTAATGTCGAAGCCATTGAGATTCTTTATGTTCACATGAATAATCAGAGGGTCCCCTCAGAGATATTAGAGATTTTGACTGTTTAAAAGAGGATGGAAAGAACAAGAGTACGAGAATGATTGAATGAGAAAATGAGTGAATCAGAATGAATAAACAAGTGTGACAGAATAAGTAAACGGAGTGAACGGAGAAAATGACGAGACAGTAAACGATTAGTGTACGAGTAACAATGAATGACAGGTAGTTAGTGCACGATACTGTGAGTGAAGCGAGTGAATGAGTGAGAGTGTGCAAGTGAAGGAGCAAAGACTGAGTTACACTGATCGTAACTAACTGTTTAACATTCAATTTGTATGTCTTGTATTTAATTGCATTCGTTTAATCTTGTTTATAACACGAAAATCGAAAACACACAATGAAATTTAGTTGTATGTTTTCGTTTTTTTTTATTGATTTATATATATTTGATAACACAAAAAAAAACACTTTTAACGGAAGCTTACTATGATGAATTTATAGCATCACATATTCAGTTGATGGTATGCGAGGTGAACTTTTTTTTTCAACCTTGAACCTTGTCACGAGTATGAATAATATATTTGTTATAAGTCATATTCCGTAAATTAAGCAAAATTTAAAATCATTATCTTTTTGAAGTTAACAATCCTAGCATTGAGCAAAAAAAAAAAAAAGACTATGAAATATGATTCTCTAAGATTCAAAAACAATAAAAATATCAAATCATTGTAGCCGATCAAAGAAACGTTTTGTTATTTGCGGCCATTAACTTAACCGAATTATTAAGAAAATAATCCAAAAAGTTTAGCTGCTAATTGTGATATTCAAAATGTTACACGCTTGCGTAACACATCTTAGTGTTCAATAGAAATTAACATTACTTATTTACAAATTTTAAGTAGTTATTGTGACAGAAAATAAATTATTTTACCGGACTGCTGCATCTCATTTTAATGAGGTTTGTTTTTGTCAATATTTTTTATTCACAACAATGGGGTTTTCAAAGTATCATTTTATAAAATCTGACAAATTTGCATAACCTGGAGCTTCAAAACAACCTCCGTGGCCAATACTTTCTATTATATTTTTTTAAAAATAACATGATATAAAGATAACTACATTTTCGAAAATTACCTAAAATTTGTATCGTGATTAATTTAAACCCTCATCTACCTTAAATGCGTGTTCAATGCGTTTATAGAAAATAACAAAGAAAGTAACCCATAAGGTACAAAATGTCAGTAGATAACAATTTAGATAAAATCACTTTCAATAACATAACAATATTCAACGCATTAACGGAACAAAATCAAAAATGATTCAATTGTCATATTTCTGATCGGGTAACTAATTGACGTAGTCATGATTTTATAAAATATACATCTTAATCATATTGTACAGGGGCCTAGTTTTCGAAAGTATCGTAAGATATGTCATAAGATATAAACAGTCTCCGGGACAAGTTTGCAATTCCGCTGAGTGCAAAAGTTGTCACCTTAATTTTTGAAGTTAAGTCAAAATGAAGTTGATACCTTGGTTGGTATTGGTTCCCTGATATCTGTCCTAAAAATTTTTGACTCAAGCACCACTGTTGAAAACGTTATGCCCCTTTTTTCAACAATTTCCTCAGAGGAAAAGTAGTTTTCCTCAAGGGAAATCAAATTTGCCTAAAGAAAAAAGATTTTCTTTTTCCTTAGGGAATTTGCTGCATAAATATTTCCTTTGAGGAAATTCTTTTTCCTTTGAGGAAATTTGCATCTTTAAATTTTCCTTTGAGGAAATTCTATTTCCTTTGAGGAAATTTGCGGCTTCAAATTTTCCTTTGAGGAAATACTTTTTCCTGTGAGGAAATTTGCAGCTTCAAATTTTCCTTGGAGGAAATACTTTTTCCTGTGAGGAAATTTTTGACAAACATTTTTCCTTGAGGGAAAATTCAAGACAACAAATTTCCTCTAAGGAAATCATTGTTCTTCAAATTTCCTGTAAGGAAATTTCTGAACATCAAATTTTCCTTAAGGAAATGTTTTCTGCTATTTTTCCTCTATGGAAATTTCATAACAGTACAAACAGTATAAATATAATTTTTCCTAGACTGAATTATTGATACAAAAGATAATTAAAACTTTAATACAAATTTTCATGGTGAGTATTAAACATACAAAAACAAAAGGCTGACTGTTTAACATGTTGAAGACAAAAAATAATAAGCAAAACGCTATGAGTATCATACCATTTGTGATGTTATTAATATTGTGCTCATATTTGCATATTAAATAAGATAAACACTTTTCATGTTATATTAACTTGTCTTTTGTTTCAGCTGCTGTGTACAATTTTTCGACCCCCTACATAACAGTTCAGTGCATAAATAATTCCATCCACAAGACATCTTCCTTCAATTGGTTGAACAAATTTTGGCAACTTGTTCTTTAAACATCTTCTCTGTATATTTGATATGATGGAGCCATGTACATGAATGGATAAAGCAGGTGTTTATTTCGACAACAAACATGACAAAGATACTATTTTTTTTTCTTAATTTCTCCATAATCCATCAGTGAATATGTAGGTTGTTACATTTTACACAATTGTGTTCTTGTGCATCTTTGATAGTACTCCATTTTGTTTATAGCAATTTTGTAAAATTTGTTCTATTTCTTTTTCCAGAAAAACACACAGTTCATTTCACATTAATTAATCCAATAAGCTCATTATGTAGAAAAGTATTAACAATTAAGTTTCTTCTTCAGTATAGACCTGCAGGACCTGTTGATGATCATAAAAACAAAGATATCTGACCTATAAATACACAAAATTAAAAAAAAAATGTTATAAATGGAGAAAAAAAACAGCAATATAAATAACAATGAATAAGCTTACTTTATCATGTTTTAATGAAAATTTTGAGAAATTTTCCGTTGATATTCTTATTTCAGTGCTTTGTGTCCAAGATTTAAAATTCGTTGTTTAGTGCCTTGCAGTGATATTTAAAGTTGAGCCACTTGCAATAGTTGTTATAGAATGGTCATATGTTGTGTTATTTGAACCACTGTCCTTTATCATGGTAAGGTTGATTGTTATTGACTTTGAACATGTTGAACTAAATTGGATTGTTTAAATCTTTTCATGTTGGGATCTTTTTTGGCTGACCGATATAGGAAGTGTTTTCTCATTATTGAAGGCCATCATTGGACTTTAATTTCTTGCATCCACTTCATTGAACTCTGGTGGATAAGTCACTCATTTAACATACCACTTCTTCTTATTTTTATATGAGTCATCTTTCAAAGACAATTACTTTTATAACTGTAATTCAGAAATTATTGAGAGGTTTTTAGTAATGCGAATAATGTGACTGGGTGAGTATCGCAAAAATAAGAAGTCAAATTTTGATAACAAAAACACACACATATATATATATATATAGATCTTTATGTAGATTTTTTTTGTAATCACAATAAGTTGTCCATTCGTGAAAAATCACAATAATAAATGCAAGCAATAGTTTCTGAATTTACATGTGCAGTATATAGAAGTGGTCTCACCATTTAGGCCTTGTTGTATTCTGTTTTTTTTCCCGCTCATTTCTATTCTAACTGTTTATATTTTTCATTATTTTTCTATATTTCTTGTCCTAAACATAAAAAGGGTAAAAACTATTATTAAACATCAGCATGATCAGTATATGTTTTTCTTTATATACAATAATATTTAAAAAGAATGGAATATTTGTGCTATTTCATTTCACAGACTTTTTGACAGTCATCACTTTCAAAGACTTTCACCATGGTCAATAGTTTAAAAAACAAACATTCCCATACTTTTTTCTCGTGTTCGTACTAACTTTTCATTGGACAACAAAGACATGATTCAACTATTGTTCTATGATTTGTTCGCTTGACTACGTTAAGCTCTGAAATATTGTTTACAGTATAATCTGTATGTGTCTCACTCGTCAAAATTTCAAATTAATATATATTACTTACAGAAGCAATTAAACAAGAGGCTCTCAAGCGCCTGAAGTGCTCACCTGACATTTTTTGCATCAATCTTCCATTTGTGATCATTTCACCCCTATGTTCCATTTTAGCCATGTTACTATAAACATGATAAAGTGACTATGTTTCTTGACGTAAAAGGAAATAAAATACAAACTTTATACTAGTTACTCTGAAACTCATTCAGTCCAAGCTTGGCTGTAATAGATTCCGCAATTTCAAAGGAGAAGATTCTTTAGAGTATTAAGGCAACTAGATGAACAAATTGTGAAAAATTGTCTTTAAATGGCAATTACTCCTTATGGGGTCAATTGACAATTTTGGTTGTATTAATATCATATTTGTAGACCTTACTTTGCTAATTATGTTTGCTGTTTACAGTATATCTTTATCAGAAATAAGATTCAAGATAATAACCAATAAAAATGCTACGAATGGCTAAGCTTGATACAACCGTACAGGTTGAACCCTGAACAGTTGGGACAAGAATGGACACAATAAGTTTGGACCTCAAGGTAGACCAATTTAAACAGGACCAAAAAAATTAAGAATCTAAATACACAGTTAAATTTAGCATATCAAAGAACCCCAATAATTCAATTTTCTATAAAATCAAACAAAGTTTAATTTTGGACCCTTTTGGCCCCTAATAGACCACTTTCGAGTTCATCCGTCACCGGAAAAAAACTCGTCAATTATACGCGCCTTTATGACGTCATTTACCAGATAGAGGGGGTCGCCTGTATCCCTGCACTAGTTACGTTAATCAAGCGTTTTAGTGATTGTCATTGTTTAGAATAAACTAGAAATAATGGTTGTTCTGTAGGTACTTAATGACAATTCCCTAATGACAGCAATGCTGATTGTCAATTTTGAGAATTCAATTTGCATACCTGTTAACTGACCCGTTTTTTGCGGGTGTGACCCGAGATTTGCACAATTCTGAGCAGTCGGAAACCAGGTTGAAATAGAACAAAAGAATCGAAGCTCTTTGTTAGAGAAGGCGATAAATGCTTACTGTAATGTTTACTATAGTGACAAAAATTTTAAAAGTTAATAGAAACAAACAAAATTACAATTTTCTTCTCAATTACGAAGTTTTTTATTTTAAAAACACCATTTGCATAAGTTTTCAATTTATTTAGTACATAGTTAAGCAGAACAATTAGATATCAAGTCTACGACATGGGTATCTTTCAAGTTGGATGTAGAAAATGCACAACCTCCGATTTTTTTTTTTAAATTTACCACGGACGGAAAACATATCAATCTATTAGTTCAGTAATTTCCGTTTCTGCCCTTCCATTATGTGACTCAAGAAAAATTCCAAAAAATGGGTTACAATTGTCTTGATATCGTACAAAGCAAGAATATTTCATTCATCGTCTCGCTTCAGATTCTATCATTTTTATATATCAAAGCTACAGGTTGACTTTATAACATAAAAAAATCACAATACTAAATATGAAATATATGGGTCAAGTGAAATACCTATCTAATGAATCACAAAAACAGAGTAGGTGTGTTCGAAAATCTATTTTTTTACTGAAATTACTTGACGACAGTCTTTCAAGTTGGATGATGAAATGCATATCTTCGAAAAATTATAATTTTTTGTGTGTGAAAACTAGGGTTTATAGTCTTCAACCACTAAAAAAATCTAGTCTGCCCTTCCACAAAATATTTAATTAGAATTTTTTTAAATGTTTAAGAATTTTCGAAAATTCCACCTGACAACCGATCAGACAATAGTTTTAAGTTGAATCAATGCAGACACGATCATTAACTGATGCTCATTAGCTAGTTGATACATTTGTCTTTTAAAATACAACTGACATATAAGGATCGTAATGGTGCAATGTGGATAAATTTATCGGTTTCCGAGAGCAAAATTGGCAGCGCGTCATCCCTAAAATGGCTTCCATTTCTACGATTGCGAAAATTAACTGGCGTAATGGGGAGATCATTTTGACGAAGTAGAATCCTGACTGTGAGGGATTACCCGGGACACCCGCCGGGTCACTGAATAACCCGGGAATTCCGAAAATGACCCGTTTTCACCCGAATTTCTAAGCCTAGAGAATGATTTCATAAGTGATTTTTCTTTGAAATACAGGCAAATTCGTAATTCTTCCATCAACAGAAGTTCAGCCAACTGTGTAGACTGTCAAATTAAGTAACCCATCAAGTGCATGGCTTCACTTGACAGTTGTGGTGTCAAACACACTGTTAATTAACACCAATTACCTTAGCTTTAGGTTGGAAATAAATTTCACTGTTGTCACGTTTTACAAACATTTTTCACCTGAGTTACTTCCCCTTTTTGTCACCATTCAAAATTGTTCCTTATATTTACGTTTTTTGAGGTAAAAAAGATCCAATCTACTACAAATAGAATTTAAATACATATTGAAATATAACTTTTCATTTAATTCATACCTATATACAATTATAAAAAAAAAGTTAAAAATTATTTTTTTCATCTATAATACTTCCTTTAACTGTTTAACTTTATTTTACTATACTCTAATTACGACAGTTGATATAAACAATCGACCATGCAAGTGCCTGTATAGCCAGTTAAGGTGGTTAAAAACTTCCATTTGATATGAACAGCTGATGAGCAAAGGCTGAAATAGCCAGTCACAACTTTCAAAAAATAATAAAAAATAGCCAGTCACAACTTTCAAAAAATAATAAAAAATAGCCAGTCACCACTTGAGGGTGAAATATTATACATATAGAACAATTTAGAAATGTCAATATTTACATTAACCAAAAGAAGAGGAGAAAGTGTCACAAAGTTATCAAAAGCTTTTCAAAGTGCAATGAAATAATGATTAATAATGAAATAATAATTAATAAAGTGAACATGTTTTGGAAACTTTTATCTAAATTATAAAAAAATGTCCCCTAATTACTAAAATTCAGCTCGAAAATGTTCGTACGCGTTATGACCTGAGATTTCATTCTTTAATGTAGGTGATGACCTGCATTTTCATCGTCACAGGTTGACAGGTATGAATTTGCCGAATAATTCGTACAATATAGAATTATGGTTTTCCAACCACTCGCTCAACATTGGAATGGAAGTGACGACGCCCCTAAACGCACAAATGACGTTCACTAAAACCAGAGTTTTTGACGGAAATGCATCGAACTCGAAAGTTATCTATTCCTAAACTCTGGACAAAACTCCCAAAATAAATCCCAACCTTTCTTTTTGTGGTCACAAACCTTGTGTTTGAATTTCATAGATTTCTATTAACTTATACTAATTAAAGTAATTATGCGAAACCGAAATGTCTTCGGACACATCGAACAGCAAGCTATAAAGTTACCACAAAAAATGACTAGTGTAAAACCATTCAAACGGAAAAACCAACGGTGTCTAATCTAATATTAAAAAAAAAAACACGATATACTTGCATATAGATCCATATACAATAAAAGTTTTTGAAAAGTGGTGGTCCAAACGTTTTGACTATCGAAATTTTTAAAAAGAAATAATAGTTAGGAACGGAAGATTTTTAACTACCTGTACACGAACTCGCACGAACGCCAGATTTAGTTAGAGGGGCGATATTCTGACGCTTTTTAATTCTTTGTCACTCATGTTTAGAAAGAAAGGGGAGAAATCAAAACAAATACCGACCAATCACAAAAGTTGTGGCAAATTTGACTTTATGACGTCAAAGAATTTCCCATAATGCAATTATTGCATATAAATAAAAAAGTACTATACCAATTGAATAAAAAATATTGCATTGAAATGAAAAGTTATACCAATTGAATAAAAAATATTGCATATAAATGAAAAAATATTGCATATAAATGAAAAAATATTGCATATAAATGAAAAAATATTGCATATAAATGAAAAAATATACCATTCAAATAAAAAAAATATTGCAATTAAATGAAGAAATATACCAATTAAATGAAAAATATTGCATTTGAATGACAAATAATACCATTTGAATAAAAAATATTGCATTTAAATGAAAAAACATTGCATTTGAATGAAAAAATATACCATTCAAATAAAAAATATTGCATTTAAATGAAGAAATTTACCAATTAAATAAAAATTATTGCATTTGAATGAAAAAATATACCATTCAAATAAAAAAAAAATATTGCATTTAAATGAAGAAATATACCAATTAAATAAAAAATATTGCATTTGAATGACAAATTATACCATTTGAATAAAAAATATTGCATTTAAATGAAAAATATTGAATTTTTGAGACCAATACCATGCCATACTAGACATAAGGTCTATGCAATTTTGATAAATATATACATGTATATACACGAGGCTAGTGTGGACACATTTGTTTGGATGCACAACAAATCTAGATACATGAAGATATATAGAGAGAGAGGTATTGATGATTTTATACAGAGTTTTATGTATTTTACTTTCGAAAAAAAAACCATTCCAATGAAATGGATGTATCAGACATGTCAGATGCAGAAGCGTATCTATCTAACTCTCCCTGTCATCCATTATGGAGTCAAAGTCTCGTGACAGTACTCATGTACAACTAAAACAATGACTAGTAATTCATCTGATTCAACAAATGCAAGTACTGTGAAATGTTTCTAAAACAGTCTATTAATTGTGAAGTAATTGCAGGTCTCCCCATTTATGCAAGGTATAACAAATTGACAAATAATTAGATGACCATTAGTCCAACACAAGGTGTCACAGAAAAAAATAAAACAGCTCACATATTGACAAATGATTAGATAACCGTTAGTCCAACATGTGGGAAAAATAAAATAGCCTTTCAACATGGTCAAGACGTCATAATTTTTTGGCTTAGATGACCATTTGATAATGTGGTGGGCTAGAAGGATTTTTTTCCAAATTGACTTTTCATTTTCATCTTCTATGCTTATTTCATTTAGTGGACCTGTGGATATGATATTCATTTTCAAAATCATCCTCCCCAAAAAATCAAATAATAATCCTCTTTTCCTTTCAACTTTATACCTATATGTACTACCTCTGTACCTTTGTCTTCAGATCTAATCCTCTTGCACCCTGTTTTTGTTGCTCTCAAGAACATAACTATATTAAGTTTAGCTTCTACAAACCCCTTATCTTGGATCTGGGAAATGTCCTTCTATAGTGAGAATTTCTTCTTACAATCGATAGGGATTTTTGTTTGTGGGTCAAAGTTTTGAAGCTATGTGGTAAGAGGAGGGGGTCATTATGTGGTTCATAAAGTTTGGGGGTCATTATGTGGTGAAAAATTTGAACATACCCCTCCGCTGATAAACA
Source organism: Mytilus galloprovincialis (assembly GCF_965363235.1). Lineage (NCBI taxonomy): Eukaryota > Metazoa > Mollusca > Bivalvia > Mytilida > Mytilidae > Mytilus > Mytilus galloprovincialis. The sequence continues at coordinate 72,318,625 of NC_134843.1, forward strand.
ATGACCGTTCCCCAAGTTTAGCTTCTACAGACACCTCTACTATAGTGAGAATTTCTCCTCGCGTAAGGTTCCAGTTCTCATTATTTAAATCCGACTGTAAACACATAAAAAAAGCATTCAGACCTGGGACTGGGAGTCCTTTCCTTCACCTGTTAAATCTCACCGTTAAGAGACAGGTTATTTCACTGGTCAACTGAGAACAAATTTCACTGATGGCTAGAATTGTTTGCATATATAAGATAAGATAAGATAAGATATTTTTTTTCCAATTAAAGGGCCCATGAAGAGCAAAGCAATTTATTACAATGATTTTTATATTTGTTACAATAATGAAACAATAATGACACAAATCATAAACATGAATTTAATTATTTCTTAGATGTTAATCTACAACCAGATCAGAGCCATATACATAAAAAGGCACAACAATATGTTTATTATTAACAGGCAAATATTCTCAACATCTTTAATAAAACAATATCTATACTATATTGATAGTTTTCTCAGTTCAAAACATTTATTAATATAAATAGCAATATTTTTAAATAACTCCAGGTTTTCTTGAATAATTAAATTTGGCACTTATGCTTAACTTTTCAAAATTTTTACAATCTACTGAAATATTATCATAAAATTCTTTTCTTAAAGAGTTATAAAGGGGACATTGACATGTAAAATGCTCTTCGTCTTCAACTTTATCTAAGGTGCATTTTTGACATAATCTTTGTGATTTACCTATATAGGTTTTAGCATATCTATCTGTCTCTACTTATAGGGGATGTGCACTTATTCTGATCTTGCACAGTGCTTGTCTATCTTTAAATTCTATATATTGCAGATATTTTTCTGTACCAAAAAATATTTAATTGAAAAATAGGTCAAGAGTTTACCTCTACCTGATTTAACAGTATTTTCTCTAAATTCTTTCCAATGATTATGAAAACTTTTACATAATTTACTCTTAACTATAGTACATAAACTTATATATATATACTAATTCTTACCCTTTCTTTGATGCAAAACACCCAAAAGAAATGATAAAATGTCCAGCAGGTGATATATGATGACCTAATTTTGGGAGTAAATATAAAATAGAGAACTGTATCAAAATTTCACGGAGCTGAATTTCCGGATTATATTAATCGAACGTTTTGGAAAATTTCTCAGGTTTCCCACAAAAAACGAAGGTGTCAAGTTAAGAATTTTGAAACAAAAAGATCATTTCAGCGATGCAGGCCTAATTCATGTGTATGTTTAAGTTTTCAAATAATACACTTCCGCCCGCCATGATCCAGTAAATATATGTGTTGTTATAAAAGTTGTTAAAAGTAGTTAAAAGTAGTTAATAACAATGTTAAGGTCAAAACGATAGAAAATTAAATGAAATATATGAATTTCAGTTGTCTTGCCTTTTTAATTAAGGTAACAGTAGTTCACCGATTTTCAAATCTCATAAATCATTAAGAAGATACAAATCAATGGAAACAAATACAATCTGAGAGAATACCGAAAGGATAGACTGGGATACCCGTATGTTGCAAGGGAGAGGACCAGCCTAAGCGAAAGGAGTGAGAGCGGGTATTTCGACTGGATACACGTATTTGTTATGCATGCTTCACTCGCCACTCAAATCCAGTTTCAATCATAATGTGATATTAAGATAAAGGACACAATCGGGAAAGTTTCAAATTAGACGAATATTCCGGTATCTTAATACCTAAGATCGCGAAAACATGTCCCATTATGAGGTCAGACAGAGACAACCAAGGTCAACCAATTTGTGATGATGACAGTACACTTGTTACAAGTTGATTTCAGTCGTTCTTCCTGATAATCCTGTTGGGACAGTTTCTTTCTTATGGTGTTATCATCTAGCATAACTTATCTATCAACTAGATATGTAAACGCCATACAATGATACAGAGGGTATTTTACTGCTGAAAATGGTAAGTTGACAATTAGAAAAGTTAAAATCATCACGTTTGTCATAGATGTCAGTTTAAGATCGACAAAAAGTTCAAGACATAATGCAGACCCTCCAGTTTTGGTTGTATTTTGTTCACATGGATATATCAAATGCAAACACTTAATGAAATGTGGTTTATTTAGTGACAGGACATCATCAATATCATCTGAAAGTGACATTTTTTTCTATTCATCTTCGATAAGATATTGTATGCATGCGTTCTCGTTCATATATATACAATGACAAGTTGGCCACTAGGGGTTCAAAATTATTGCCCATTGTAATATATACTCTCTGCAGTAATAATTTAAAATCAACCAATCTGAAGATGTATGCTTTTGATAAAAACAAATCCAGCATTTTGTTGATATAATCTTTGATTGTGACTGACGATTTGACACTAGGTGTTTCAAATTTGTTAGGAATCTACATCTAATTGACATCGCTGAATATACCTCATTAAGGACTTTTGAAGATGTTTAGTCGAACATCTTTACATGACTTTATAGTGTCTTTAAAATATTTTTTGTGAAGTTTAGCTATCCATTATAAAGAATAAAGATAGTAATTTTCCTTTTTGTTTTACATTAGTACCAAAAAGTAAAATAACTCTGAGATAAATTTAAAACCCTAATCAAATAGCAAAATAAAAAGCTCAAACACATCAAACAAATGGATAACAACTGTCATATACCTGGCACTTGTACAGGCATTTTCTTATGTAGAAAAAGAGGGATTAAAGGAAAGAAGGACGGATTTGTGATTTTCTTTACACTTCTCTTTCGATTGGTGAATGATGTAGGGGTATTTGCATTTCTTTGAAATAATATTTACAATAAGTAACAATTATTTACAATATAAATTAAGTGAATACGTTTGTTTTTCGTTTGCAAACACAAATTTCCTAGACGTATTGAATACAAAAATAAAGAGATGTGGTATGATTGCCAATGAGACAACTATCTCTTAGAGTTCAAATGCAGTGGATTTTTAAGAAATAAGAAAAAAACCATACAGCCTACAACTATGAGAACAACCCATAATGTAAAGTCAACTTTAAAATGCCCGACATGATAAATGTGAAACAGTTCAAACGAGAAAACTAAAGGTCTAATATATTTCAAAACAAATTTCATAGACATGAACCAACGACAACCACTGAACTACAGGCTCCAGACTCGGGACAGGCACATAAAGAATGTGGCGGTGTTCAACATGTTTGTGAGCGCTCTACCCTCCATTCTAACCTTGGACAGTGGTGAAACAACACAATTATAGACAAAGCATATAACAACAGTTACTAATAAATGAATCGTGTTCTCCCAGACTAAAGTATCGATCATTACATATCCAACGGATTTAGTGTAAAGACGTCATAAAAAATATGAGATTTTCACACTGATTGATATTTTAGTTAACTACTGTTACCTTTATTTAGTTTACGATACACGTGGGTTTTTTATTAGTTTTTATTGGCTTTGAAGTTTGAACAAACTTTCAGTAACTACGAGTACTCTTATTTCGGTGCTTTGTTTTTGTTTGTTTTTTTTTTTTTGGCAGGCAATAGATATTTTTACTAGCGAGCGATATTATTTTAAAAATATATTTTTACAAAAATCTACATAAAAAATTCTATGCAAGCGAACGATAAAAAATTTACATAGTTTTGGTGCTTGATGTTTTAATTTATCTTATAAATTTTATATCCTAGTTCTTATATTACCCTACTTTTCTTCCCAAATTGTTCTCCAACACCCTGTTTAATCTGTTCACAAGATTTAAAAAACATTGACTAGTATCAAAACCTACAACTTCGTGTGATCTGATCAAATAAAAATGATCCTGCTTATTAGCCTGATATACATGAAAAAAATGCAACAGCTTTGAACAGACAGTTATAATTGATGCATTGTATGTTGTTAGAAATAAATGTATGCAAAGCATATGTGCATGTATAAAGCTTTTACATACAACCATACATATTGGTGCATACAAGCTGTGTCATGTATGGACTAAACCATTTCCTTTGTTTTTCTATTATATATTAACTATACAAAAGGAACATTTCAATACACTCCAATTAGTCATTCTGTATCTGTCTGTATCTATATCAGTACGTTGTGATACCAATCCTGGCTTTTATACAACGGTAGAGAGAGAGCGCCGTCAATTTCCTGACGGTGCGAGAGAAGTTTAGAAGCTTCCAACGCTCTGTGTGCGCACTACAGTGTCTTCAATGTGGTTCTAAAAAATCACTGTTGTGACAAAAAATTTGTTTGAATATTATGATGTTTTGCTAGTTGGAATCGCATAACTCTTTGTGTTGTTTTTAACTTGTTTTCCTACAGAATTTATTGTCTGGTAGTTTCCAAAGTTTTGGCAGTAGTTGTTCTTTTTATGACGTGCCTTTTTAAAAATACTCGTCTGGTTCTATAGACAGGCATCTCTAAGAAAATATTTTAGAAACAAGTGTCTGTGCTGTGAACTCATGATAATTGCAAACCTCAACAATTTGGTCTCTGGTGGAAGGTTGTTTCATTGACAATCATACAAATTCTTTTTTTAAGAAGATTTTGTTAATTGTAAACTTAGATTGGTGTGTTATATCCAATTACCACATACACTTTCTTGTCAAATTCGATGCTTTATAACTTTGTAATGCTACAAGCAAATATAAATTAAATAAAAATATTCAAGGAAAAACATTTTATTCTAAAACTGATAAAAAAGTAAACAATATAATAGTTTCATTTGCGGTGCCATTTCAATGCCTGTACCATCAGCTTTGGGATTCTCTTTTATTCATATGCATGTTATATTGTCATTATTTAAATTTCAAAATTCGGTGGCGTCGGTCTGACGGTGCTTTGTGATGTAATTGCATGAAGCACTTCAAACAAATCGGTAACAAAATTGTCTAAATCAAATTACATTGCTGTGCATCGCAGTGAGGTCTTTGCATGCATTTTCACTATTACATTACTATATCCAGTCATGTCTTACGTTTAAAATGCATATCATTTTATATTTGGCCAAACATTACATAGTAATTAGATCTAGATCGTTTTTTATGACAATTTACGTGTCTGTATGGCGTTACTTTCAAACGCACAACTGATTAAAAGTTTTGTTACATAAATTTAGAGACAGACGAGCGCGGCTCCGTTCTGGACGCGGGTTTTTTAAAAAAGGATTCTTTTTTCTCGTCGATCTTTCACAAATTCTTTCACACAATTCTTTTGATTATTCTACGGCGCGTGTTGGTACTATAACACATGAATGACTGTGTGAAGGATTTACGACCTTTAACCAGCCAACATAGATTTTTTACTAGTTATTGTGTAAATAAATATACAATTTCCAGGGATTATACCGTTTAGTCAGCTATAAAAAGCCCCGAAATTGCAAAATCAGAAAAAATTTCAAAACGAGAAAAACCAACAGCCTGAATTATGACGAAAAATAAACGGAATACAGATATAATAGACAAAAACCAACCACAACCACTGAAATACCGGTTCCTGACTTTGGACAGGCAAATACAGAATGTGGCGGGGTCAAACATCTTTGTCAGAGCTCAACCATACCCGTAGGTCTTACCTCGGACATTGGTGCAATAGCACAACATAAGAACAAACTGTAAACTCAGTTAGAAATGGGTCGACTCTTCAGATCGACATGAACCAAACCCCCCAAAAACAACTTTCATATGCATAATATATAAAAGACAATAGACAAGCAGTACCGATATAAAAGTACTCTCAGTTACTAAAAGTTAGTTCTTAGCCATGACATGCATTTGTTGTCACAGCAACTAATAAAACTTTGTTCATAATGAGTTGGATCTTAAAATCGTATGCCAAATTACGATTTTGGCTCCTATTTCATGGTATGATGAACATGGATACATGATAGTGTCAGTGTTGTATGGACGCATATTCTTGTTATATCTTAATATGATGTGTTTTATTATTGTTTTGCTTATTTTTCGATTCACCAGTGCCACATCACAAGAACTTTTAAAAAAAATCCTTCTGAACTTGATATGTGAATGAAAAATTTTACGCATACTTTCAAAAATTGTTTTCCTTAAAATTAGACGATTGGTATTTAGTAGAGAAGAATAAACACATTAATGTTATAAAATATTAATGAACAGACAATTTATCATATCATCGATAAGTCAGAGAAATATGAACATTAAGATCAATACCGTTCTTCTTATACCATGTAAACATTTTGGTGATTTTAATCATTTTAGAGACTGGGTATGAATAAAACAAATATTTTTTCGTAAAAATGATTGTGATCTTCAAATATTTTACTGAGGTTTTACTATGCATTCTAGTGGCAAATAGTAAGTACGGATATTTAATTACTGTTTGTATGATTTATGAATGTAAACACATTTTCAAAGATATCCAAAATGCGTTTACCTAACACAATATAATTTTATGTTAATATGGAATATCTAGATATACTTTCATTAACAAAATGCAAGTATTTCAAAATGCGGAAAATTAAAAGATGTTGGTTACAGAAAATAATGTTCTAACTTTCAAAAAAAAATTGACCTTTTTTAGTCTTAGATGCATGATTTTTTTAAAAATTAGTTGTTAGTGGCTTTGAACTAGCTGTCAGTAACTGCAAGTACTGTGAGCCTGTTATCTAGTGGTTGTCGTTTGTTGCTGTGTTACATATTTGTTTTTTCGTTCATTTTTTTGTATATTAATTAGGCCGTTAGTTTTCTCGTTTGAATTGTTTTACATTTGTGATTTCGGGGCCTTGTATAGCTGACTATGCGGTATGGGCTATGTTCATTGTTGAAGGCCGTGTGGTGACATAAAGCTGTTAATTTCTGTGTCATTTTGTCTCTTGTGACGAGTTGTCTCATTGGCAATCATACCACATCCTCTTTTTTTATATATATTTAGACGCATTTGGCTATTCGTTCAGGTCTCTTTTGGTCATGTAACTCCTTATTATGCGACATACCATGCGAAACCTTCATGGGTAGTCAAGTTCGTTAAAACCCCCTAGCAATAACCGTTTTATCAAGTTTTACGTCCATAAAAACTGTGAATTAATTTATCGGAGAATCTCAAAGATCTAATACTAACATTAATTTCTTCAAATAAAGAAATGCAATGAAGATATGAACGAAGACCAGCACGGACGAGGGTACTCAGTTGGGATTCCTTATTGAGCACGTATGTAGTGAAAATACAGTAGGCAGACAATGATCACACGTATTGATGTCGTTTGCTTTCTGTCTAATTGACGTTTACTAAATATTCAATTTTGTAAGCGTAAATGAACTACTACATGTATTTATTTTGTATATATGAATATATTATGTTTTAAAAGGATTTCAACTTTTAAACTGTAAATGTACACAGTCAGGAGTGGTAAGAGAGTTCCAGGGTAAATGTTATAGATTTGTTGATAACGCCGTATTGCAGATATCAGCTGATTGTAATTTACAAGGTGGAATTTTTGCTGAAATAAGGAATATAGATATACATGACTTCTTGATTGACACAGTTAGTGACATTGGATTCCAGTGGTCACGGGCTTATTTCGCTGCGCACAAACAGATAGGAGCTGGACCGTGGATGTGGACTTACGGTATTAATATTTTAATATTCTTTTATATGTCTCTCTCATTTTTGCATCATACCTTTATTGTAATTTCTGTTTCCAGTAAAAGAGGGACGAAAGACACCAAAGGGACAGTCAAACTCATAAATCTAAAACAAACTGACAACGCCATGGCTAAAAATGAAAAAGACAAACAGAAAAACAATAGTACACACGACACAACATAGAAAACTAAAGAATAAACAACACGAACCCCACCAAAAACTAGGGGTGATCTAGTAAGCTAGTAAACTAGTAAGAAGATTTCAACATAAGTGCATTTTCAGAGAAAGTCATTATAAAAGTGTGGGTTACTAAATATATTGTACATCGTGTTCCTTTTAAGAGGGATTCTTTTGCTGGGGTTTTCAGAGTTTTGATGTTGTTGTTTTTATAAAAGCAGACCGTAAATGGTCTTGCCTACAATTCACTCATATCCTGTAGTGAAAATTGTTCACAATCGGATATTTTAGTGGGTAAGTTAATTTACCTGTTTCGATGGTGAATTATCTTACTATTTTCTTTAACAAAAACTGCTCCAACAGATGAATGAAGAAAAGCGATTGAAATCGACACTTCATAAATTTACGATCACCATCACGAATTGGTTGACCGATACAGATGTGTCTGAGTCTCATCTAACTTCCGATATGTTTTCGCGGCTTACACCTTTAGATACGAGAAAAGTCGTCTGATCTATAATTTTTACCGATTTTGTCGTATTCTCGATTGTGACATTTTGACTGAGTGTCGATGCACCTAGCCTTTTGAATACATGGATTCCCAATGCCGTCTTTTATTGTTAGCTTGTGTTGTATCTTCTTAATTCATTTATGCGATTTGAATATCGGTAGACTACTGTTACCTTTATTAAATGTTCAAGACTTAATACAAGAAACATTTACAAATTCGCTTTGATATAACCCTTTTTAAACCGCTATTACTTGTCTGATTTGAAGATTAGTAGTGCGACTTGTCATTAATATATCCATTGAATTAAACGCTGCTTTCTCTGCAGAAACGTTTACCCCCTGCTTAGTTCATTTTGCTCTATTCTCGCTTTTTGTAAAGTTTTAAGGTGTCTTTTCAACTATTTTCTTTTACCATGGTGCTGTCGGCTTTCGTCTTTCTTTTCTAACAAACAAAGGTTGGATTTTGGTTAAATAACGAGTTTTGTTAAACCAACGATGATTTCTAGGCAATAATACATCAAACTGAATTTTGGCCCCCTACACTTTTGAAAATCATAGCCCAATGTATTTCAATATTAAATGCTAAAGGTGGGAGCCACTTTTATTATTTAATTCACAACCGACCATAATGAAATAGGATTTTACACTCCGGACATCTCTCAATCACTTCACAATCAATCAATCAATTAAGATATTTGTGGTGTACAAATTTAACTTTTTTAGCTGTAGTAGAGATAACATTCTGAAAAACTGTAATACTAATAATAATTATGATGAAACAGGTAATACCAAATGAGCTCCCTGAGGTTTTTGGTGAATATTTTTTTTTATTTGCACCCCTACATTTCGGTTATTCTATGCTCCTTTATGATGTTCGAAAAAAAAAATCGAAAAAGGAACGTAAACCGACAATAACTGCCTGATAAGGCCGCTGTTCTGTTGCTGTTGCAGGTCTTTCAGTACGTAGGTGGTATGAACCCAAATCGACCTTTATACCATTTATTTAATTATTGTTGCAAGAACATTTGAGATAGTAAATATATAACTCAGTTAAAAACTGTAATAGTTTTAAAATATGGGTTACGATTTACACTTTTAAAGTGTTTTTCATATGAATTTTATTGTAATAGGAGATCATATAGAATTCAACAAATGGGCACCAGGAGAAACAGACTGTTTCTTTTGCTTTGACAACTGTGGTTTAATAGATTTTGATGCAAGAACATGGGTTGTTGTCAACTGTCTCGAATTGCACGTCTACATATGCCAGTACGGTACGTAGCTATTTGAAAAATTCAACGTAACTTATTCATTTGTGCATTCTTTAATGTTTAGTTGTTAAAATATATTTCTTTGACTATCATTTTTGTTACTTTAAAATGTCTTGTGATTAATTAACTGGTTCAGATAGTGAATTTCCAATTTATATCATTTATTCTGAATGTCCAAGCCAGTGATGTCACAAATCAAAATTTTGATGATGCAATTATTATTTAACAGTATTTAGATTATGACATACAACAAATAAAGCATAATTATATAATAAAAAACAATATTTTAAAGATTACCCATATGAATAAATAAAAATATGGAGTTAACGTCATCAAGACAGAAACCCGACTAAACAAATCCAATAGACATCTACAAGGGGGTAGACCTTGGTTCAGGGAGATAACTCTTTAAATCAGTAATCGTTTGTAAAAGTCAAGTTTCATCAATATATTTAAAGCAGTTACCTGAAACAGATTGGAAATAATCTATGTAACCTAGAAGCTTAGAATATTTTGATGAAAATGGCTGACACAAACGTACTGATGATTTTAAGAGTTATTTCCATTAACCTAGGTCTACCTCCTTAAGTCAATATCAGAATTTAAAACATCAGTTCAACATATCTTTATAGAATAAAAATATCATGCAGTTTTGTAAAAAATATTGTATTTAGTTTGTACTGTATCGTTTTCCACAACAATCCGACGCCTTCGTACGAATGGTCATTGAAAATGTGTGATGTCTTCATTATTTGAAGTAAAATGAACTTTTGTTTGTCAACAGACGCAGTGACAGAAAAGATAGATGCCAATGTGTTGTCAGGTGTCACACTGTTACCGAACACTACAAAAGTCACATTGATACCTGACACTAGAAATGAAATGAAAAGTATGAATTATGCAAATCATTTACTGTTAAACACTTCATTCATCAGGCTATTCTTATACTTTATCGGCAATTCGTACATTTTTTCTTTTATCTTACTGCCTAAATTTTTTAGATCATAGACAGGACCTGGAACTCGAAAATAGGCAATGACGTCATGTATTTATGCAAGAATGTTAGTTGTTCATTTTCATCCCCATCGATTTATCAATGAATGGCACGCGACTTAGTTCAGACAACCGAACAATTATCACAACTTTTCAATGCATAAAAGATTTTTTACTATCTATATAATTTTATTTCAAATTCTCAACGAAACAAAAACCATTCAGTTCAGACAAACTATCGATGAAAAGAATAATGGCAATTTATTGTTTGAATCTGACGTCATCAGCTCAAATAACAGCTCGCCCTTGCGAGCTCGCTTGATATCCTCGCTGATAAAGTCAATGTCAATAACAAAAATTATCTATACATAGTTTCTTTTCTTAATAATTATTCAGTAATTTCTCTCATGCATGCACTGAATGTATATGTATATATTTAGTCTGCTCTGCCAACTACTGATCTTGCAATGATCTGAAAATCATTTATGTAGAATGTTTTATCCAGTGACGTGTAACTTTCAAAACGTACTTTTCTTTAAATATATGTATTCAACTAGTTTTCCTTTTATGACCGCGCTGAAGTACGTCCATTATTCATTTTTCATGCATTATTCAACATCTATCAAGAGAGGTAAAATATACAAAAGGTCCATTCAAACTCATCAGTCGAAAATAAACTGACGAGGCAGTGTAAAAAAAAAAGAAGACCAAGAGACAAACAACAGTAAACAGAACACATCATAGACAACTCAAGACTGAGCAACACGAACCCCACCAAAAACCGGGGGTGATGTTAGGTGCTTCTGAAGGGTAGGCAGATTCTTCTGCTCCACTTGTACAATTAAGTAATACAGCAACATTCATAAGTGAGAAGTGAATATCTAAAACTAAATCTACACATTCTATGTTATGTTATATACTTTCAACTGATTGAAAGTTGTTTGCTTAATGTCCAACAGCAGTAGGATAATAAATTAAACACAATCCAACAGGTGGGATTTACGAAGAGGAAGTTATCTACCACAGTAACCTCAGGGTTTGTTGGATAGGGACAGAAATGTTTATTAGCGATATGCCATCGCAACCAATCGTTGAAATTATTTTTTAACGAACAGAGCGTTATGATTTCCCTACATGAGCCATCGAATTTATGTCACTACTCTAGCCGAACGTTGCTGCGTATTTATACATCCCGCACAGCAAAATAAACTTTATTGACTTTATTGTCAGATTAGAAAAATCCAGGTGACGATATTTCTATACCGAAATCAACCCTTATTTATTTAATTATTGATGTTTATGTTATATGACTTCATGACAGTGACCATAGTGTTTAAATAAAAAAAAAATAATAAAGTGTTATTTCAATTCGCTTCATTGTGATACAGACATTATATTTTTAAAAATTTTCCAACGTTTTTGAAATTTTATCAGGTTATAGTCAAACTTAGACCGCCTCTTCATATTTTACTAGACAGTAATACGAAAATTAAATTCCCAGTTGTTGCGTTATTCTCGTTTATAACGTTTTAATAACAGAAAGCAATTAATGAATTGTTGTAGTAAGTTTTTTTTATATAGATGTTTTCTTTTAGTCACGGGACAAACCGAACATGGATTTTCTTCTGAACCATCAGCAGAAAGCTTATTATTAGTCAAAACCGAAACCACAGCAGGTACTTGTACTATATACTATTTAATAACTTACCAGGCGTGGAACTAAGTATGAAAAACGCAAAATTCAAAACCGTAACAAATTCTAACACACCAGAAATATGTTATACCTTGTTTTCATCCATACAAATTTCTTTATTTGAATTCAACCAGTACGTTATGAATATTGATGATTCTGCAAGATATCACCAAAGAACGTAGGTGTTTACTCAAAACATAGTCTTAAGGTTATTTATTGAATTCTGAATTGGTATGGACGCTTTGGTTGACTTGGGGATTGTAGTTAACTATTAATAGAAACGGTAGTTTCTTTTCCTGCAGACTAAATCGAGAGAAAAATGCAATAACAATAAATATAGCCTTTTCAAATAATTAACATAATAGAATTTAGGATCGAAATTCAGGTAAAATCAATTAAACCTTTCAGACAATAAATTACACACTTGAATTAAATGAAATTTTTTCGTGGTGCAATTTTTATACAAAGCTCCCACTTATATTTGACATTTTATATAAAATATGTTAAAGTTTAAATATAATTCTTTTTTTTTCAGGAATAATAACAACAGCTGGGATAAGTATCGTAGGATGTGTACTAGGAATGTTTGCTACCGTCAAATTAGCGATGCTTGCTTTCAAATATGCAAACACGTTTGGCAGTCCTACTAATGTGAGTAATACAAATCAAAATCAAATGATTAAAATTAAAAATAACTCAATGAAGGTAAGGAAAAGGCGCTATCTTAACTTTGATTGAAAAACATGACCTTGATTTGTATCTTCTTATTAGATTAACAAGCTTTGAAGATCGGTAAACTTCTATTGCCTTATTAGATTAACAAGCTTTGAAGATCGGTAAACTTCTGTTGCCTTATTAGATTAACAAGCTTTGAAGATCGGTAAGCTTCTGTTGCCTTATTAGATTAACAAGCTTTGAAGATCGGTAAGCTTCTGTTGCCTTATTAGATTAACAAGCTTTGAAGATCGGTAAGCTTCTGTTGCCTTATTAGATTAACAAGCTTTGAAGATCGGTAAGCTTCTGTTGCCTTATTAGATTAACAAGCTTTGAAGATCGGTAAACTTCTATTGCCTTATTAGATTAACAAGCTTTGAAGATCGGTAAGCTTCTGTTGCCTTATTAGATTAACAAGCTTTGAAGATCGGTAAACTTCTATTGCATTATTAGATTAACAAGCTTTGAAGATCGGTAAACTTCTATTGCCTTATTAGATTAACAAGCTTTGAAGATCGGTAAACTTCTATTGCCTTATAAGATTAACAAGCTTTGAAGATCGGTAAGCTTCTGTTGCCTTATTAGATAAACAAGCTTTGAAGATCGGTAAGCTTCTGTTGCCTTATTAGATTAACAAGCTTTGAAGATCGGTAAACTTCTATTGCCTTATTAGATTAACAAGCTTTGAAGATCGGTAAGCTTCTGTTGCCTTATTAGATTAACAAGCTTTGAAGATCGGTAAACTTCTATTGCATTATTAGATTAACAAGCTTTAAAGATCGGCAAACTTCTATTGCCTTATAAGATTAACAAGCTTTGAAGATCGGTAAACTTCTATTGCCCTATTAGATTAACAAGCTTTAAAGATCGATAAACTTCTATTGCCTTATTAGATTAACAAGCTTTGAAGATCGGTAAACTTCTATTGCCTTATTAGATTAACAAGCTTTAAAGATCGGTAAGCTTCTGTTGCCTTATTAGATTAACAAGCTTTGAAGATCGAAAAAATTCTGTTGCCTAAAAGTTATCATTAAGAGTAAATAGATTGTTATATCCAGCATCACCACAGTATTTTAAGAAAAAAGTAAAACGTGTTAATGTATTTGTTGTAATAATGGTAAATCATACACTTCAATTATTATTTGTCTTTATTATGTACATACATGCACAGATGTAATCATTCGAGGATGCAGAATTCAACGAATTGTCATCTGATTTGTACCGATTACACCCTAATCCTTAACGTCACATGTATTATAGAAATGATAAGATATGGTATGATTGCTAAAGAGACAACTCTCCATCGGGGACCAAATAATGAAAAACCTAGAATATATAGGTCACCGTTCGACTGTCGATAATTAGCAAAACCTATATTGCATACAAGCTATAAAAAGCTCTGAAATGACAAATGTATAGTACAATGTAATTAAAATCAGAAATCTAGCGGCCTGAATAATACATACAGCAATCAACGAAAAAATATAATAAACGGCATTAAACGGCAACACCTGAATTTAAGGATCCTGATTTCGGACAGGCACATGCAGAATGTGGCCGGGCTCAACATGTTAGCTGTTGTTCAACCTATCCCGTTATATAGGACGGTGTTGTAACACCCACAACATAAAGCCAAGCTATAAATATCAGTTATAAAGTTTTCATATAAATACAAAGCAAGAAATAAAAAAAACTATCAAAAACACTAAAGGACACAAAAGAAGATCTGCGAGTACTGAAAGCTAGTCAAAAGCCAATAATGTAAAAAAAAAAAAAACGTATAAAGAAAAGAATGTATTTAAGACTAAAATAGAACAAGTACACATCTAAAATCCAATAATATATTTAGTGTAAAGTCGTCAACTAGCTGTCAGTAACTGCGAGAACTCTCAGATCAGTACTTAATGTCTTGTACGGTATGGGTGTTTCTCATTGTTGAAGACCGTACGGTTATCTATAGTTGCTTACATCCACTTCATTTTAACTTTGGTGGGTAGTTGTCTCATTTTCAATCATACCACATCTCCTGATTTTTATATTAACATTCACACAGAAAAACATGATCTTGAGTAATGCAAAAATATAGATTTCGACAAATTGTAGAACCATGATTGATCCTAGGTGTATGGGGATCATATTTAGCTGGCTTTTAATTTATTGAAAACAAAATTAATTAACTACTGTTTTTTTGTCTTGTAAAAAAAACCCTGATGTATTCATTTTCATTAAAACAAAAATCTATATTTTGAACCAAGTTTGACAACTTTGAAATACACGTAAATTTCACTTTAAATTTTATTATAACATTAGGGTTATTTATAACTTATAATTTTTTACGTTACTATGCAAATTAGTTTTATGTGTTTTTCATGTTTTTAATGCTTTCATCTATTCATATATAATTATTTATGCTGATCCTTTTTCAAATAACGTTCAACCAACTGAATTGAAATCTCACTTCAACAACATCAACAAACACTCAAGCGTAACCAAATGTTCAATTCCCTTTCAATATGAATTAGGGTAAACATCAAGACTGTAGTTCTGGTCTTAACACCGAAAGGAACAAGTTGTTAATTCCATGCTTATGATGTTGTACTCCAAACTAATTTCATTCAATTTTGCAATGACACTGTTGTTGTTTTGCTAGGACAAACATGACAATAATGTGTTTAATGCTAAAATGTATGTTTGTAACATCCCAGACCTCTTATTTATAATTTTATCAAAAGATGTATTTTTATTTGACTGAGCCATGTGACCTTATTCAAAGAACCCTTTAAAAAAATTAATATTAAGTGTTACAATGCAATGTCTTGTGCTCCTGAAAATCGACATGGTCATGGTTAATTAGTTTATTATAAGTGGTCTAAATTGATGTGACATATAGAGCTGGGGTGCTTGTATAGGAATTGACAATGATTTATTGAAATATTATTATTTACCAAAAATGTGTTTTTCCTTAATAAAGAAACTATTAGTAAAACCATAAATTAACAGGTTTCGTCCACCATTTTCTATATAAGGAAATACCGCTTGTATCAAGTCAGGAATATGACAGTTCTTTTCCATTCGATTGATGAGTTTGAAATTTTTATTTTGCTATTTTAAAAAGGACGTTCTGAATTTTCCTCTGAGCTCGGTATATATTACTTTACTTTTGAAATGTCTTTTCAGGAAACGACAAACCATCGGAATGAAATTGACAGAATGGTAGACGTTAGATGTGATTTCAATATATCAGAATTTCAGGACACAAACACAGTCAGATTTTACCGTAGCAATGTTCCACCAAATTGTCATATTAATGTTTTTGTTCTTCCGAAAAAAGAAGAACTCAATATTGTTTCCTGAAAGTTTATATCAAAATCTTATTTTTTATCAGTTCAAGTTACATGAAAAAGAACGTTCATGACAATAATTCATTCAGCAATCTGTTAAATAAAAAAATGTATAAATATGTTTATTAACTGAAAATAGTCTATGCTTCCTGTATGTTGTACGAACAACTAATTTCTTCAAATGTCAATTAGCAAATGAACCATGGAGATATCGATTGGTATTGTTTACCTCCCTAGGGTTGTAGTGTAAACATAAAGAAGACACGAACGCAATTAAGATTATTTTTCCGACGTAGTCGGTATTGTTTCGGTTTGTGCTCTTTGAACTTAAGGACGCTCAACAATGGCAACAGAATAAGCATGCTCGAAAATCCTTTCTGTGATTGGACAAAATCCTGTCATGGTGGGTGATTTGGTTGTGTTTGAAAAAAACGTCTCGTTAATAATATCGTGATGGAAAGCAAGTGAAAACCTATAAATATTTGACTAGATCTTACAAAGATTTATATTTTTATTAAAATAATTGTTTCTCCAATAGCTCTTTGCATCCGTGACAGCTGTTTATTCGGGACAATTATATAATTTTTAATGTAAACTTTGTTGTACGAACGTACATGACTTTTAGAACGCACCTACGCATGTGAGATTTCCGCGGGGTTTTGGTGAATGTAAACAGAAAGATACGAGGACCGAGAATACTGAACACAAACAGAGTAAACGTTATTTAAATGGTATCTTTGTGCTTCTGAAGGTTATCGAAATGATAGTTTTGAACATATACTCAAATTTAAATACGTTGGATATCTTTTTTAAAGATAGTTCTTGTTACTAATCTCTTGACTTAATGTCAGATGCACGAGTAAAATAGGCAAAAAAGGTTCTAAGTGCAATGTGAGTCCCTCCTTAAAACATAGACTGAATAAAAAAAATAACCTGCAAGAAAACACTGAAAATTCCAACGTAGACACTTGATTTCTGCTCCTGCTCCTTAAATCCGCGTGTTTAGTGAGGAAGCATGCATTGTTAAGTCTATAGATTGACCCAGATGGGAAACAAATCATGAACTCCCCCACTAACTTCAACAAGCACGCTAACACGAGACTACAAAGACTGTCCGGCCATGTCGTACTTGCTATTACACAAATTAATAAGTTACCGTATAATATTTTTGCAGCATATCAGCATTTTAGATATTCCTTAACTTTAAATATCGAATATCAAAGCAAATAGATTGATTATACTATGAACTTAAATGTATTAAATGTTGATTTAATCACAAGCAGAATTGTATAAAAATAAATAAAAATAATGAGTTGCCTGTTCTTGACATAATTCTTTCGGATTAAAATTTAAGAATTGTTCATTCTTTGTTTTATTCCATACTTGACGAACCAGGCAATTGAGCGACTGATTGCTGTGACAATGTTTCCCATTCAACTGGATATTCCAAAAAGTCATCTTTTCTTTCGGTATTTGTTTTTGTTATCTCTAGTTTCTGGATGAAATTGAAAAAAAATCTTATAAGGCCGATACTACCTTTAAACGCTGTGTTTTACTTTCATAATTTATTTTTAGTCAATGCTAAATTCTATAATTGACTTTGTTTGTGTGATCTATTTATTAACAAAATTGCATGTACAAATGTATCAATATTATATGCCAAACTTAAGATAATAAGCTATAGTTCGTAGTTATATCTTCAAATTCAGACACGTGCATGTATTTTTTCTATGAATCATTTTATCATTCAAATTTTGCCTGCTTACTTTATACTCGTTCATAATTTTATTACATAAACAGTTTATCCATTCTTCAATAGTTTATTACATACTTGGGTTTTGTTTTTGTAATTATTTTATTTTTCAAGATGAAACATGTGAAATTACATAATACAGTATTAGACATAAAGTATAAAAAGTTAATTAACACTTGTAAGATTGATTATTAAAATCATAATTGGTATAATAAGATATAGATATTACAATTGATTTAGTTAATTGTATGCTGCTTCTAACAATTGCCACTTCTGATCCATTTTTATACGCCCGTCTATTAGACGGGACATATTATGGTATACCGTTGTCCGTCCGTCCGTCCGTCCGTCGTCCACACTTCGGACAATAACTCAATAACACTTTCACCAATTTCCATGAAACTTTGGTGAATTGTTTATATCTATTGACGTAAGCTCCCTTTCGTTTTTTTTTAATTTCAGATTTTAAGTTTTGGCTTTATGGGGCTTTATTCATAAAAAAGGGGGGATTTTCAACACTTCGGACAATAACTCAGAAAGGCTTTCACCAATGTCCATGAAACTTTGGTGAATTGTTTATATCTATTGATGTAAGCTCCCTTTCAATTTTTATAAATTTCAGATTTTAAGTTTTGGATTTATGGGGCCTTATTCATAAAAAAAGGGGTATTTTCAACACTTCGGACAATAACTCAAAAAGGCTTTCACCAATGTCCATAAAACTTTGGTGAATTGTTTATATCTATTAATGTAAGCTCCCTTTCAATTTTTATAAATTTCAGATTTTAAGTTTTGGATTTATGGGGCTTTATTCATAAAAAAAGGGGGGATTTTCGACAATAACTCAAAAAGGCTTTCACTAATGTCCATGAAACGTTGGTGAATTGTTTATATCTATTGATGTAAGCTCCCTTTCAATTTTTATAAATTTCAGATATTAAATTTCCGTGTTATGAATTTTTGTGCTTAAAAAAGGGGGGATTTTCCACTTTTGGGACAATAATTAACACTTTCACAAAATTTTATGCGACTTTGATCAATTGTTTATATCTATTGACATAAGCTCCCTTTCCATTTTTATAAATTTTTAGATTTTACGTTTTCTTAAGTAATGAATTTTTATACTTAAAAAAGGGGGATTTTATGAAACTTTGGTGAATACATTAATGTAACATCCCTTTTGATTTGTATATATATTTCTAGTTGATCATATAAATTCATTTAAAGCATAAAAGACAAGTTAAAAGAGCAACGGACGTATCATGCGCTAAAGCGCAGCCCTTTATTATTTTTTGTGTAGGGGTTAAGAAACATACAGAGTATTTTTCTATTTTAATCCAATACTTTAAATATTCTATCCCATCATATTGTGTGGGCAATATGCTCTTGCATCTACATTTGTATATATAGTATTTAAGTAACAACAATATATTATTAACTGTTTTACTGTTGACAAAATCCTCAGACACACCTAAAATGACCTCTTTTGCACTGAAAGGCAAGAAGATGTCATAATTTTTAATCCAATCTATAATGGAAAACCTGTAGTTTTGTGTTACATTACATTTCCAAAAAATGTGAAAAATATTTTCTCAAATTTCTGAACAAAATGCACATAGTTCAGTTTCTTTTAATTTACATTTACATAAAAAGGAATTACATGGTAGAATCCTATGAACAATCTTAAATCTTAAATTTTGTAAAAACGAATTTCTGGTTATCATGAAGGGCATGGAATAAATAGCATTCCAATCTTCAATCTGCATATTTAAGTCTATTTCCCATTTATTACGGGAAGATAATGATTTTACTTTATTATCCACCAGAAATAAATTATAGAAAAATTTACAAGATTTTGGTTCTTTTTTAACTTTATCTACTAATTTATTTTCAATTTTATCAAGTTTAGAACTTCCTTCTATCACACTTTTCCATCTATTTGGAATAGCACGTAAAATACCATAAAACTCTACAAAATTAGTATTGATATTATACTTTTTTTTTAAATTCTTCATGTGAGAATAATGTATAATTATTATCTGACACCAGATCATTGATAAAAAATATACAATTTTCAATATATTTACCCTTTAAAATCATCTTGCCATCCATTTTGATGTTTGGATCTAGCCATATGGATTGGGCCAGAATATCTGTATTGTTTTCAACTTTCAACTTATATTTCAACTTTGAAAAATTTACCAGGATATCATGCCAAAAGGGATTGACTTTTTTTGCTAAATAAAGCAATCCTCCCTTACTTAAATGTAAAATTTGGTTCTCTCCAAATTCTTGTGTATAACTAAGCAGCAAAACTTTCCAAGGAGAGTAATTTTGGGGGTCTAATAATTTATACAGCAAAGACATTTTTACACTATAACAAAAATAGTAAATATTAGGCATCTTCAGACCGCCATCACAGTGTTCGGACCTAACCACTGTTCTTTTCACTTTATCTGGATTGCCTCTCCATAAAAAATTGAAAAATATATTTTGAATCTCCTTCAAAACCCCATCTTGGGGGTTATGAAGGACAACCAGAACTTGAACCAAAATGGGAAGTGCTAAAGTTTTAATCACAACACCCCTCCCAATATATGTAAGTTGTCTATAAGCCCAAGTATTAAGAAGTGACTTGATACTGTTTATCTTGGCTTTAAAATTACATAGATTCTTATCCATTTTAGCAAGCTCAAACCATATACATGTACCTAATAATTGGAACCTCCCAGAAAGGTTCCAAACAAGATTTTTTTCTGGCAAAAGTTTTTCCATACTACCCATTTTTGACCCAATCCATATGGCCTCAGTTTTGTCAACATTACACCGAAGTCCAGCACATTCTGAAAATTTATCAAACAAATTTAAACATTGATTTAGAGACTTTTGGTCACCATCCAGGACTAGGGAAGAGTCATCAGCGTATTGACTCAACAAACAATCTGAGTCATTAATTGTTACACCAGCAACATCAGGGTCATTTTTAATAGCTGCACTGAGTAATTCCAACACTAAAATAAATAGATAAGGAGACAGAGGATCCCCTTGACGAACCCCTCTTTTCAATGAAAAAAAAATCGGAAATATATCCGTTATTTAACACTGCACTAGAGGCATCACAGTAACATGCCCTTATCCAACTAATAAATGTATGGTCAAAGCTATAAAACTGCAAAGCCTTTAGTATAAAGACCATTCGACCGTGTCGAAGGCTTTTCAAAATCGACTAAAAGTAAAAGTCCAGGAATGTCGTATTCCTCCATCTTTTCCATCAGATCATAAATAAATCTAGTACATTCGCCTATATACATACCTTTAAGAAATCCTTTCTGTGTTTGACTAATTATATTTACCAGCACTTGTTTTAGTCTATTTGCTAAACTTGCGGTAGCTATCTTATAGTCTACACACAAAAGTGTGATAGGTCGCCAGTTCTTTAGATAAAATTTTGACTTACCCTCCTTTGGTATACAAGTAATGAGTCCCTGCCTTTGAGTGATAGAGAACTTTCCATATTCTAAAGCCTCATTTAAACATCTTACCAGTGGTGTCTTAATATCATTCCAAAAGAATTTATAGAACTCAACAGTAAATCCATCTATACCAGGTGATTTGGAGTTCTTCATAAGTTTAAGGGAAGACAAACATTCCTTCATTGTTAAAGTTTCCTCATATGAACTCACCTCTTCCTCATTTGGTTTTGTAATAAAAGGATTATTTGAAGAAATGTGTCCCTGTGAGTTTCAAGTAACAATGGATTAGAACTAGTATATATTTTTTTATAAAACTGTTTTTGTTCATTTCTAATAGTACTGGGATCTGTTATCTTAGTCTCGTCCTTCAAAATAACTTTGGGAATATTTTTTTCTGTGTAATGTTTCTTTTTCCAAATTACAAAAAATAGTTAATTACCTTTTCCCCCTCTACTTGCCATCTTGCCTTAGCTCTTATTATTATCCCTTTAACATTTTTTCCCTCAATATTTTTAATTCTAGTTCGATCCCTTCCCTTTCTTGGTATACTTATGGCAAGTTATTCTCCAAAAGTTTTTTTTTTTTTTTTTTTTTTTTTATCTAATAATGATATCTTATATAGTTATTCTTTTTCTTTTTTATTTCCTTCTTTCTTCTGGAAAGACGAAAATGAGATTGCAGATCCGCGGACTTTCATCTTAATCATATCCCATAAAAGCTGATAGCTTATATTAAACTGTTTATCCTCTGTCTCAATATCAATAGATGGATCAGACCCATATTCTTCAATGATAGTTTTGATGTCCCCTTTTACTTTCTCAATAAATTCAGTTTCCCTCAAAAGACTGTTATTAAATTTTCATGTACCCTTCCCTCTTATGTGACTAGAAAACCTTAAATTAATTAATACAGGAGAAATCAATGATCCGACCTATAAGTTATCCCTACATGTATATCTGATGAAACTACAAATGCTTCTATATCCGAGGTAATCATGAAGTAGTCCAAACGACTTTGATTGAGATTTGGACCCCGCCATGAGTACCTCTTATCAAAAGGGTGCTGCTGGCGCCATATATCTAATAAATCTAGTTCATGCATTACCTCATGAATCTTGGCTTTTGACTGGGGGTTATTTTCACTTCTATAATGTAATGTGTCCATGTCATAATCTTGAATAACATTCCAATCTCCCGCTACTACAATTGACGAATTGCCATAGTGGGATATTTTGTGTTTTATGTTCTCAAAAAAGACTGGGTCATCATTATTCGGTCCATATATTGCTGCCAAAGTTATACGGTACTATGGAACGCCGTAGCTGCCTTATGTGTACTTGTTTTTAGATACGCTTATACTTTTCAATATATGCACATAGTTTTTCTATATATGCACATACTTTTTCTCTATATGCACATAGTTTACTTTATATGCACATAGTTTACTTTATATGCACATAGTTTTTCTATATATGCACATAGTTTTTCTATATATGCACATAGTTTTACTATATATGCACATACTTTTTCTCTATACGCACATACTTGTTCTCTATATGCACATAGTTTACTTTATATGCACATAGTTTTTCTCTATATGCACATCTGTTACTTATTCGTTTTTAGTGCGCGGAGTATACGGTTGCACTTTGAATTAAATCGTTTTTCAATTGTGTTCATGTCTCTGGTGGTAACAATGTGTTCTTACAGATGAAATGACCCTATAAGCGCGATTGCAACCGTTCCAGTGCTCGGTTAATACCCTGTTACTTATTCACTTATAATACGTTTGTTGTACGTTGCACCTTTTAAAAAAAAAATTCAATTGTGCCCATGTCTCTTGGTGTAACAATGTGTTCTTAGAGATGAAATGACCATATTAGCGCGCATGTACCCGTTCCAGCGCTCGGTAATTAACCTGTTACCTATTCGTTACCTATTCACTGATAATGCGTTTGTTGTACGTTGCACCTTTTAGAAAAGGATTTTCAATTGTGTCCGTGTCTTTGATGGTAACAATGTGTTTTAAAAAATGAAATTACCCCATTAGCGCGCATGTACCCGTTCCAGCGCTCGGTTAATACCCTGTTACCTATTCACTTATAATACGTTTGTTGTACGTAGAACCTTTTAGAAAAGGATTTTCAATTAAGTTCATATCTCTGGTGGTAATAATGTTTTCTAAGAGATGAAATGACCCTATTAGCGCGCATGCACCAGTTCCAGCGCTCTGTTAATACCATGTTACCTATTCACTTTTAATACGTTTGTTGTACGTTGCACCTTTTAGAAAAGGATTTTCAATTTTGTCCATGTCTCTTGTGGTAACAATGTGTTCTTAGAGATGAAATTACCCTATTAGCACGCATGTACCCGTTCCAGCGCTCGGTAAATAACCTGTTACCTGTTATATAAATTTAAAGTATTTACATGTTTCTGCTTTTGCACATATTTTCCTTGGAGAACCCTGACAAATATGGTTGAAAATCAAATATGATGAATAAAAGATAAAAATTTGCTCTTCTTAATGAACATTTATCATTGTCATAGAAAATTGTAGATTAAAGCAATGTCCCTATTTTTTGGTGGCAGCTTTGTGACAAGTACAGCTTTCTCTTAAATGTTAAATTTACTATTCTAATAAATTCAAACTCTGAATGTTTACACTGCCATTACACATGGAATATTTAAACAAAATCATCCAAAACGTACAAACAAAAATAAGTCTGAACATACTACACTACACATAAAAAGTATTACAAACGTATTATAAGCGAATAAGTAACGAATAGGTAACAGGGTATTAACCGAGCGCTGGAACGGGTACATACGCAGTAATAGGGTTATTTCATCTCTAAGAACACATTGTTACCACCTGAGACATGGACATAATTGAAAATCTTTTTCTAAAAGGTGCAATGTACAACAAACGTATTATTTATAAGTGAATAGGTAACGAATAGGTAACAAATAGGTAACAGGGTATTAACCGAGCGCTGGAACGGGTACATACGCGCTAATAGGGTCATTCAATCTCTAAGATCACATTGTTACCACCAGAGACATGAACACAATTGAAAATCCTTTTCTAAAAGGTGCAACGTACAACAAACGTATTATAAGTGAATAGGTAACGAATAGGTAACGAATAGATAACAGGGTGTCAACCGAGCGCTACCAATAGTTAAAGTCGACATAATATAATAACAGTGGTTAAAAATAAGTAGCATAAATAATATAAATATCTACAAGCACAATATATCAAAGCAACATTAACAAAACATACACACACGCATCTATAAAACGTAAAAGTTGTTTCACAATGTTTTTTAGTGAGTAATCATACAGCACTGACAGTAGCAGATAAATTAGTCACAGAGGTGTTTTCTCGTTTTGGTGTCCCAAGTCAGTTACATTCGGACCAAGGTCAAGAATTTATGTCAGATTTATTCACTCAAATTTGTATTTTATTAAATATAGATAAAACAAGGCTATGCCCCTATAGACCTATGGGTCAAACACACCCTCTCTTTAACTTATGAATTTGTAAACTCAAACCTCAATAGGGCTGCTTCTCGTCGGAAGAAAAATTATGATCGTGGTGCAAAACCGCGTGCTTTTGACGAGAATAGTGTTGTTTGGCGTTGGTATTCCCCTAAGGCAGGCTTAAAATTAGCCCTGGGATGGACTGGTCATTATCATGTCGAAAAGAAATTAAGCGATGTTTTATATAAAATTAGGTTGCTACCGGATCGACGTTTTTTGGTCGTACATGTAGATCATCTTAAACCTTTTACTGGTCTAAATAAGCCAAACGGTTGGGAAATTGAAGAGTCGGAATTAGATAATAGTTTTGTGGAACTACCAGATGAAACCGAAAATATTGATTTTGCTGACGACTTGAATAGTTGTACGGAAATACCGAGTTTAAATACTCCCGATGCGAGGGTCAATAATCATATCCCTGTGGATGATAAACCAGTAACCCCTCCCCGCAGAACACGCTGTGGTCGTTCAGTTAAAAAACCAATAAAATATTCACCATCTTTATAGATTTTACTGAATTAAAAGAGTTTCTTTTGTAAATATGTATATATCATAATAACAGTGTGTAGCTAATTGTACCATCCTTTTGTTGCCAGCTCTTTTCTCTGTTCTAATGAATGACCTCGTAAGTTTGCTCGAAGCCAATAATTTTGGTGCCGAACTATCCTCACAACTAGTGAATTGCCTTTTATTTGCTGATGATGTAGTCCTTATCGGGAAGTCCGAGGCGGAACTACATCGTCTGCTTGATATAACAGCTAATTTTGCTTCAAAGTGGAATCTAAAATTTAACCAAAACAAATCCAAGGTTATGATATTAATAGGCAAGCGTTTAGATAAAGATAATAAGTTACAATTAGGTAAACTGCTCCTGGAGGAAGCCAATGAATACAAATATCTCGGTGTTTATTTTACCCGTTCATTGACTTTTGCCTACCATATAAATTGTTACTTAAAAGATAACTTCGAGCGCAAGCTCAATTATATGACAAAGTTGCTAAATGAGCACGGATCTTTCAATCGCATATCCTTCGGCGATGCCCTCTGGAACTCGGTAATACGGTCTTCTATCGCACACGGTTGTGCTGTATGGCTGCCGTCGTCAGCTTCAAGCAAACAAATTCTTGAAACTTGGCAATATAAATCGGCGAAATTCATTTTTAGTACTAATATGAATATCCCTAAGTCGGCTCTGTTCGTAGATTTGGGTTGGTAACCGATAAATGATTTCCTAGATTCCCTAAGATAGGGTGTCTTATTTTGCTAGATTTCATGACCTAGATAAGAATAGATTATGTCGAATAATATTTGACGAGCTAAAGGGCTTAACGCTACATCGAGGATGGGGATATCCCCAGTATATGAAAAATGTGTTTAATTCTGTTGGTCTTGATCATTTTTACAACTCAAATGTTAACCTAAATATTTTCAAACAGTTTTTTGGAAGGTTTGTTCGTGAAAGAGAATTTCAAGTTTTAAGAAATAAAAGCAGTCTTAATGCGTTCTCCAAATTCAGACTTGCGTCTGGTAGACAGCCTTATTTGTCAAACTTGCTCGATTTTAAGTCTACAAGGTTAAAATTGTTAGCACGAACAAATTGTCTACCCATAAATCAAGTTTTGTATAGAATGAATATGTCCGAGACTCCCATTTGTCAAATGTGTTCAGGCAAATCTGAGGAGTCCGTGGAACATTTCGTTCTCGAATGTTCTGAATATTCTCCTATACGAAGTAAGTATTTTGCCGATATAAATGAGTACCTAAGTACTAACTTCACCGACTTTTGCTTCACAGAGTTACCGTCCTACGAAAAAATAAACATACTGCTAGGTGAATGTTTTTATAAGGTTGATCCAAATGTTTGTAAACATGTTGACACTTTTAGTAAAAAGATGCTGAGTGAAATGTACACTTACAGATCTTCAATTTTAGAAGATTAAGCTAACTGTGATTTACGTGTGCAACTTAATTGATGTGATCTCTAAATGTTGAGATTTTATATTAATATATAATGTTCTTATGTTTTACATGGATGTTGACTTGCTTTAAAAGAGAATTAATTTTTAACTTTGATATTGTCCTATGTGTATTTTATTTAATTGTAAATTATTCATTGTATATGCTCTTAGACGCATTTGTGGGTACCCTGCCTACAAGTGCCCCCGTTGTAAAGGGGTAGCTTCTTAATAAATATATATATATATATATATATTTGTTAATCGATTAAACTTTACGTTGTCGAAATAAAATGTCTCTACATATGTAGGATATTTGAACTGAATAATTAAGTATGGGAATAAATTTAGTACTACATATATTTCTTGATATACTTCAGTTTTTAAAATATCACAGTAGCGTGTTTAGGCTTGATGTTGACTTTGATTTATAGATAAAATAAAAAAAATAGGCAAATATCAAAATTGTAAGGAAAAAGAGAGTAAATAGTCTTGTAAACTTTAAAAGTAAATGAAATGATCCAAGTTAGCTCAATTAGTTCTAACGGTGCATTTTAATGAATGTATATCCAGACTTATGTGCTGATGTTTTAATTGTTTACTTTTCAATCATTTAGATACGTCAAATGTGTCATCATGTATCCTCAGGTGTATGTATATGTTTCATTACAATTGAACACAACCCATGACAATATGCTTTTATCCATTGTTCATGATATCAGGAATTTACAATGATTCAAAATAGTTACCAGAAACGCTAAAAACAGGTAGAACAATTGTTTTCGTAAAATATGATCAAAGAACAAAGACGGTAACATACTTACTATTTGCACAATATTCTTTGCATTTTTTTAATAATTTTTGAAAAAAATCATATAATAGTAATAGAGGTCGGTCATTTAAAGACGTATCAACCGTATCATATACGTTGACATATCCGCATCTGCAAATATACCAAAAAACAGTATGTGATTTCGATGAAATTTGAAAAAAATAGGCAGGACAGGAGTTTTGAGTAAAAAAAAAAGCAGGATGAGACACTTGCAAAAAAAAAAGTCAGGACGACGATTTAGGTAAAAAAACAACAGGATAGACTAAAAAAAAAAGACGGCAGAACCGAACAGAGTGAAAAATAAAAATGCAGGACAGAGATTACAGCTAAAAAAAATGCAGGACAACATTTTTCATCCCAGTACCCCCCCCCCCCCCTTATAAAAATCAAATGGTAGCTCCCTAATCCAACTTAAAAAGATATTCTGGATAGTTGGAACAGTTTACAGCCATGATAGGAGTGAATACAGTAAAATCGTTTGTTAGTGTGCTAACTTGTGCTCACGTAGAACCAAATTGTTATTTGACAAATAGAGTGATACTCAGTACTGTTTTTTTTTTAAATGTATTTATATGACACCTGAAAACAACTCGTGTTTCTATTACCTTTTATGATAAAATCGCAAATGAACACTATTCAAAGTTCAATGTTTTTATTCATGTAAGTATTAGATAAAATACAAAGGTAACAAAGAAACAGGCCGGTAACAACCGTTGTCGGATAGTTTTTCTGCATGAGTAGTCAGGTCAAGGTCCGAGGCGATAGCCGAGGACCTTGACCTGACTACAAGTGCAGAAAAAACTATTGGGCTGGTTGTTACCGGCCTGTTTCTTTTGTTACTTTTGTTTTTTATCTGACTTGTACGACTTTGCCCCCCGCAGAGCTATAGAAAAACAGTACATTAACGGGTGTTACACGGACTCTTTTTAGTTGTTACACGGACACTTTTTATGAATAGAATCACTCGTGCATGATCAGTGAGTTCATGGGCACTTTATCTTTCAATTAGATTTGAACTTTTTGGTCAACCGACTTATTTCCCGTCTTTTTATTGAACAAATCAATATCTTTTTTTTCAAACATTTCCAGTTAATTACTATTCACATCAGTACACTATTAAGGAGTTAGACATTTAATTTCAATAGTGGGGGGTATTTTCTCCTAAAGTAGATATTTTGGTCCCAAATTATATGAGAAAAAAATTATTATGGTCAAGCAGATGACAAATTAATGTTTTGAATGATTCCTGATTTTCCAAATACCGTTAATAGTGCTCATTGGCGGATCCGGGGGTTGCAACCCCCCTTTTTTGTTGGCCGATCAATGCATTTGAATGGGGACATATAGTTGGAACCCCCCTTTTTAAAATGACTGGATCCGCCCCTGGTGCTAATTTAAACAAAAACATTTGGGTGATGGCGTTGAAAAGTAAATAGTTAATATACTCAAAAAAGAACATACCGCCCCCTTTATGAAGCAAAATATTCGGTCAATAAATGTTTTCTTAAATATATGGACATGAATAGTATTTTGGACAATGCTGAAAGTAAAGAAAGGATGATACTGACGTGAACATTTCAATAAAAAATAAGACAGGAAATAAATAAATAAAAATCAAATCTAATATCAAAAGATAAAATACCTATCAACTCACCAATGCACGATTGATCCTATAAACAAAAAGTGTTCATGTAATACACGTCCAAATAAGCAGCAAATCTAGAAGAAAATCATTCAACTTGTCATCAATTTTGGGCGGTAAGCTGCGATTGGATCATATGGTAACACGTGTTTAATCCCGATCAACACTTGCAGATCTAGAGACGAGCATGAATTTAAAAAAAAAATCAAAGTATATTCCTGAATATAAATAATATTAAGACAAAATCCATTTTTTTCATAAATATTTCATTCACTAATGAAGTAGGAAATTCATTCTTTTGATACCTTTATATTGTTATCGAATTTATATCAGTGGCGGATCCATGTCTAAATCCAGAACAAAACAGGGGGGGGGGGGGGTCCAACTTTATGTCCCCATTTAAATTTTAAATGCATTGATCTTCAAAAAAAGGGTTGTTCCAACCCGCGGGACCCCCACCACTGCATATTAAATTCATGTATTTGGCAACAAACGCGCGATTTTTACGATTTTTTAAAGGGGGAATGGCGGGATTTAATGGCTCATCCTGCATTTTTTCATCAAATATAAAGATCACAGCCTGTGTATTTGAAAATGAATTAGCCCCCCTCCCCCTCCCTACTTTCTGTTTTATTCATAAAAATCAAACATTATCTTACTTACCACTAAAATATTCCTTAATATATTACTTTTTTACGAAGTTGCATTTTAAAAAGTCTTAAATGTGTACAACATTTATATTTTACTTGAAATGGTCCTTTTTTTATCAAATTATTAGATTCCTGATTTTTTTCTTTAAAAAAAATCTCGGTTGAAGGGAAATGAAAAAAAATGTGTTTATACTATAACTTACATTTACTGCTTTATGGCTATCAAAGATTCTCAAATGTTTAGTCTTGCTTAACGTATTATTACTTGAAACGTCGTACAAGTCAGATAAAAACAAAAGTAACAAAAGAAACAGGCCGGTAACAACCAGCCCAATAGTTTTTTCTGCACTTGTAGTCAGGTCAAGGTCCTCGGCTATCGCCTCGGACCTTGACCTGACTACTCATGCAGAAAAACTATCCGACAACGGTTGTTACCGGCCTGTTTCTTTGTTACCTTTGTATTTTATCTAATACTTGTACGACGTTTCAAGAAAATAATAATACATTTTGCAAGACTAAACATTTGAGAAACTTAGATAGCCATAAAGCAGTAAATGTAAGTTATAGTATAAACACATTTTTTTTAATTTCCCAGGAATCGAGATTTTTTTTCAAGAATCTAATAATTTGACAAAAAAGAACCATTTCAAGTAAAAGATGAATGTTGTACACATTTAAGACTTTTTAAAATGCAACTTCGTAAAAAAGTAATATATTAAAGAAATATTTTAGTGGTAAGTAGGATAACGTTTGATTTTTATGGATGAAACGAAAAGCGGGGAGAGGGGGCTAATTCATTTAAAAATAAACAGGCTGTGATCTTTATTTTTGATGAAAAAATGCAGGATGTGCCATTCCATCCCCCCATTCTCCCTTCAAAAAATCGTAGGAATCGCGCGTTTGTTGCCAAATACATGAATTTAATATTCAGTGGGGGGGGGGGGGGGGGGGTCCCGGGGGTTGGAACAACCCTTTATTGGACGATTAATGCATTTAAATGGGGACATAAAGTTGGACCCCCTCCCCCTGTTTTGTCCTGGATTTGGACCTGGATCCGCACTGATATAAATTCGATAACAATATAAACGTATCAAAAGAATGAATTTCCTACTTCATTATAGTGATTGAAATGTTTATGAAGAAATGGATTTTGTCTTAATATTATATGTATTCAGGCATATACTTTAATTTCTTTTCAAATGCATGCTCGTCTCTAGATCTGCTAGTGTTGATCGGGATTAAACACGTGTTACATTATGATCCAATCATGCCAATCGCAGCTTACCGCCCAAAATTGATAACATAAGTTGAATGATTTTCTTCTAGATTTGATGCTTATTTGGACGTGTATTACATGAACCCTTTTTGTTTATAGGATCAAGCGTGCATTGGTGAGTTGATAGGGATTTTATCTTTTGTTAAGATTTGATTTTTATTTACTTATTTCCTGCCGTATTTTTATTGAAATATACACGTCAGTAGCATCATTTCTTTTCTTTCAGCATTGTCCAAAATACTATTCATGTCCATATATTGAAGAAAACATTTATGGACCGAATATTTTGCTTCATAAAGGGGGGCGGTATGTTATTTTTTGAGTATCAACTATTTACTTTTTAACGCCATCACCCAAATGTTTTTGTTTAAATTAGCACTATTAATGGTATTCGGACAGTCAGGAATAATGCAAAACATTTGTCATCTGCTTGACCATAATAAATTTTTTTCTCATAAAATTTGGGATCAAAATATCTATTTGAGGAGAAACCATACCCCATACCAAAGTCGTACAAGATCTTGACATGTTTTTTACTAGATTATTAAAGGATTGTGTATGTACCTGCCCTATATTGGCTCCTTTTAAGGGCATGTAAAAGTAGTTGATAGACTTATAATTATTTTTTACAAAACACCACTATCGCAAATCTTGAAAGTGAATGTTTGATTGTTTCGAAGATATTCCAATTAGTTTTTTTTTTTAAATGAAGCAAAACGTATAATGGTCTTGAGCTCGGGATCACATAATATTTTTTGATATATCTGCAGATGCGGATACGTCAACGTATGCGATACGGCTGATACGTTTTTAAATGACCGACCTCTAATATTAACATCTTAAAAAATTTACAATTAAGTTAATCGAACCCATTTGAAAATTTCACACTTTCTTTCAAGATAAATTCTACCTTTATGCAAATTTGGATGAGGTACTTTCAAAAATAATTTGGTTTGTTCGTTAAAACAAATTTGATAAAATATTCATATTAATATGTTACGCGGGGAAAAAAACCTCGGGTTTATAAACTAATATAAAAGCAAAATTCAAATAAAAAAATTTAAAATAAAAACATGAACCTGATGTTTTATTTAAAGGATTTAGTTGGGCGCCTTGTGAAGACGAAAATCGTACTAAATTTAATGTTGCAGAATTAATACATTCTGGGTATAATTTTCAAAATCTTACACCAAAATGTCTTGATTTCTTAAAACCGTTCTAAATAATGAAAATTCTAATATGACGACTTATTATCGTCAACCAGTATAATCACAATATCTTTAGCGCAAACGCAGTGATACACAAAAAACGGCTGTTCCACTTAACGCTCAGGGTAAAATAAAAAAAAAGGTTAATTGCAAACTATGAAAAATTAACCAGGATATCATGCCAAAAGGAGCAAAAATTTCCAAGGAGAGTAATTTTGGGGGTCTTATAATTTATACAGCCAAGACATTGTTACACTATAACAAAAATAGTTAATATTAGGCATCTTAAGACCGCCATCAGTGTTCGAACATAACCACTGTTCTTTTCACTTTATCTGGTTTTCCTCTCCATAAAAAATTGAAAAATATATTTTGAATCTCCTTCAAAACCCCATCTGGAGGTTTAGGATGGACAGTCAGAACTTGAACCAAAATGGGAAGTGCCAAAGTTTTAAAGTTTTCCATACTACCCTTTTTAGCTCACCTGGCCCAAAGGGCCAAGTGAGCTTTTCCCATCACTTTGCGTCCGGCGTCCGTCGTCGTCGTCCGTCGTCCGTCGTCGTTAACTTTTACAAAAATCTTCTCCTCTGAAACTACTGGGCCAAATTAAACAAAACTTGGCCACAATCATCATTGGGGTATCTTGTTTAAAAAATGTGTGGCGTGACCCCGCCAATCAACCAAGATGGCCGCCGTGGCTAAAAATAGAACATAGGGGTAAAATGCAGTTTTTGGCTTATAACTCAAAAACCAAAGCATTTAGAGCAAATCTGACAGGGGTAAAATTGTTTATCAGGTCAAGATCTATCTGCCCTGAAATTTTCAGATGAATCAGACAACCCGTTGTTGGGTTGCTGCCCCTGAATATGTAATTTTAAGGAAATTTTGCTGTTTTTGATCCCCCTTGTATATTGACCAGCCCACCCTCCCAGATAAAAAATGATAAGTCCCTAAATAATAAAAAATAAATAATAAAGAACAGAGAGAGAATAATGGGGTAATCAATAGAAAAAATAATTAAGAATAAAGAACAAACTATAAAATAAAGAATATTTATTCATATTATTATCTATTAATCATAACTCATTCACTTATTTTACATTCTGTTCAATTTAGAATTAGAAAGCTCTGCTGTTGGGATGATAGGCTTCGATACTAATTTTGACATTTTCTCCAATTTTCATTAATGTTTTTTAAAACATATGAAAACATATGAAAATCATATGTTTTTCATATGTTTATAAACATATGTTTATATATGTCATAAAACATATGTTTACATATGTTTGCTTACATATGTTTTCATATGTTTCAAAACATATGTAAACATATGATTGTAAACATATGTTTATCATATGTTTGTCCTAAACATATGAAAAACATATGGTTTACATATGTTTTTCATATGTTTTGAAAACATATGAAAAACATATGTTGCAATTTTTCCTGTATAGTAGGGAAGAATCATCAGCGTATTGACTCAACAAAATTAAGTCATTAATTGTTACACCAGCAACATCAGGGTCATTTTTAATAGCTGCACTGAGTAATTCCAACACTAAAACAAATAAATACGGAGATTGAGTATCTCCTTGACGGGTCCCACTTTTTAACAAAAAGTATTAACCAGAATAAAATATAAAAAAGGTTTCTTTTTCAAAATACGTTATATCAGGCCGTCTGCACAAAAAATATTAGTAGACACCGAGGCAATTTACTAAAAAGGAGTATTTGAAAGAGGTTGGAGGGTCCTCCCAAAACATTAATATTGTCATTTACCATGAAGTACACGTCGATTAATAATGACAATTTTAAATGCCTTCTATAAATTGAAATTGTTCTCTCACTATGAGACAACAAAAATAGTGAATTACAAAAAAAATATTCTTTGGGGATTTTTTTAAAAGTTTTATCCGAACAAATGCACACTTTTTACAATGAGTCAGAGGGGTCAACTGTACAAACCGACTATTGTTTGAAGTCAGCATAACATTCATTCTATAATAGAAAGGAGTATGTTCAAAAAACAAATTTCACCAATTCCATCAATATAACTTCCCGAAATCAACAATTTTGTACTTATATATAAGACATATATCAAGCGTCACCTCTTGGACAGGATCAGCCTACCCGTCCCGAGTTTCTGAGGGGTTCTTGTCGCAGTCTTTTGTTTTTCAATGTTTTATTTTGAGGAAACTCGTTTGCATAGTTGTCAAATGCTCTTTGTTATGAGAATTTTTCACAAGTAATGCCAAGGTCTTTTGGACAGATGGAGTAAAGTGGTGCTTATGCTTTTTCTTATCTTTGGAGACCATGTAAATTCAACTACATGCATGATTGTCAGTTCTGTTGAAATTTGGACTTTTCTTATTTCCAAGATCTATCCTATATTTGATGCTTTCATTTACATTTCTATATTTAATAACAGGCAATCCCGTCTTGTTGCTTACAGACAATTCATTTGTTGGATGCTCATAGGAGAAAAACTTGGAAAGGGAAGAAGGGGATTACTCTTTCTTGTGCTGTCAAAGACATTAGAGATTCCTTTTCAGAGAACAACAATGATTATAAAGGATTTCAAGCTGCTATAGATGTCAGAGAACTGTTTTGTTGAAATGTTAAATGATCATGACACAGGTTTCGAAAAGAAACACAAAACTATACACGTATGTTTTTTATTCTTGTATAAACTATGAAGCTAATAATATATTGTTAGTTATATAAACTTGTATAAATTGTTGCTTTTGAATAATTATTAAAAACAACTCCATTTTATATGCACCTGTCCGGGGCCGGGAGCCTGTTGTTCAGTGGAAGTTTTTTGTTGGTGTAGTTCATAGGTGTTTTATTTTTCTCTTTCAGTGGGATAAAACCGGGACTAAAACAAATGTTTCTATTTATAAAACAAAGTTAAAAGACTGTTTTTTTACATGAAAGGTTAAATATCTAGGTCATAGGTCATCTTTCGGTTTCATTGTTCTGTGTGGCTCATATGTGTTTTTTTCTGGTTCTCGTTAAGTGGTCTAAACCCAATGTCTTTATTGATAGAAACAAGTTAAGACTGTATTTCACATGCCCAGGTTATAGGTCATAGGTCATATTTTGGTACGACACCGTCTTGAGGTACTATTCTCAAAACAAATATCCATACACTGAAATGTAAAACATGAGTGCACATACTGAAATAGATATCTTGCCTGTTTTCAAAATAATATTTGAAATGATTCTAAAGTCTTTAAGATGAAGGTTTTACTCAATCTCCGGCGCAGAGTTCATATCCGTTCAATAC
This sequence comes from Mytilus galloprovincialis, assembly GCF_965363235.1. Taxonomy (NCBI): domain Eukaryota; kingdom Metazoa; phylum Mollusca; class Bivalvia; order Mytilida; family Mytilidae; genus Mytilus; species Mytilus galloprovincialis. The sequence continues at coordinate 72,354,558 of NC_134843.1, forward strand.
ATGATCCACAATACTGCACTTAATATGAGTCAGGGGCGGATGCAGGAATTTTCGAAAGGGGGGGGGGGGGGGGGGTGCTAACCCAGGGCAAAGGGGGGGGGGTGCAAAGGGGTGCAAAACATATGTCCCGATACAAATGCATTGATCGGCAAAAATAAAGGGGGGGTGCGCACCCCCGGAACCCCCCCTGGATCCGCCACTGTGAGTGTAGTGTTACAAAGTATTGAACGGAACGGATATGTGATCTCTGCCCCGGAGATTGGGTTTTACTACAAATATCTCATAAAGTTATCATAACCAATGATCCAATTATGGGTTTTGCTCATTTGCTCATTGTCGAATATTGTGTGGTGACTTACAGTTATCTTCTATGTTAATAGTCTGTGGTGGTTAGTTGTCTCATTCACAATCACAAATCTTATTTTACAATCATTACATAAACACAATGTAGTTATACTTTGCTTGAAGAGTAAAGATTCCAGGAAACCACTCAATATACTAATGATATAATTCACCGAAAAACATACATACAAGCATTTTTTCAATCAAACCTTGTCTCCCTTCTTCCCTTATCCTAACATAACCAACTATATGCAAGATATGATTTGCAGCCGGCCCAGTTTACGAGCATATTACATCTACGCCAGGGACTTACAACTTTACGACTTTTCAAGGTGCGCCAGTAAATTCCTTAGTGCAAAATGTATGTATGTCATTTAGGAAGGCTTTTTTTTAAAAGGAAAACATGTATATAATGATCCTTATAATCACATTAACATACATCATACTTTTATAAATTTTGACCTCGATGGAGAGTTGTTTCATTGGCACTGATACCACATCTTCCTATATCTATATCATGTACATGAACAGTATATAATGAGTTTATATCTTTTATCAAATTACTTTAAGCAAACCCTCCGGTATGAAGCTCGAGGTCAAGTCTAAAAAAAGTCTAATAAAACTGAAATATTCATTGTTCATTGTTGAAAGTGACATTAAACACCAAAAATTAAATCAATCATTCCCAAAAAAAAAAACACCAGAGCAACATTAATATGAATACCATGCTGCATGTATCAACTGAATTACAAATTTATTATGTTTGTATAAATGTACAGTGCTAGGGGGAAAAATGCTTGCATTACTTGTGGTAATGTGATTTTATCAAATATAAATTGTTTTCTTTAAATACCTGGGAGTCATCTGCAAACATTCTTAATTTAGATTTAAATTTTTTTTCTCTTCTGGCTATTTTAATCCTTCTATTTCAATTTTACCCCTAAACGCACATTCCATGGTTTAAGTCTGTTAGTTATACAGATGAGACGCTAATAGACATCCTTGCCTAGCGGAGCGAGTAATCGAGAAGTATCTTGATACAAATTCATTGGTTTTAACAAACGGAGAGAACATTGTTTAACAGCACGTTTATCAACACCTTAAATTTTCCCCAAAATCAAATTTCTCAAGTACAGAATCAATTAATTCCAACTCAACCCTATCAAACGCAAGATAAAAATATAACATAATTCCTTCTCCATCTTCGTTGTCAAAATATTTTATAATGTCCTGAATCCTTCGGTTAGCCTAGCTTATATTTCCACCTTTTACCAAACCATGCCTGATCTGTGGTAATCGGGAGACTGGTTTGACTCAATTGACAAGACTGCTCGGGGTGGTCTATCTTGGTCGTAATCGATCTGAATTTCTACTCGAGATTATTTGACATGTCGAAAACATTCGAGTAAGAATCATCCCAGTCACTCTAGAAGGGATCGAGAATTATTCGAGCAGCAGTCGAATTGATCGGGAAAGGATCGTGTAGAGATCGAGTATTGTTGGAATACAAATATGTTTGCGATCAGTACTTGATCATCTCGACCTTTTTTCGATTAATATCCTATCATTTCCCGATCAACGCCAACCTGTTTGATATGTGGTCCAGATTAACTCAATCGCTTTATAAACACTGCGATTTCTATAGCTGTAACTCAACCAATACTAGATCTTTACGGGATCACATTCGACCATTCTTCGATCTCTACTTGGCCATACACGAGTAAACCTTTTTGTCGCAATTTTACACAAAAATAAGACAAAAGACAAATGATGTTTATTTGAATTCTTGATAGATGTATGTAAACAGTTTCAGAAAAGGTATCACTCCCGGGGATTGAAATTCTATTTATGACCAAATTTTGGGAAAATATGTTTTAGCAAAAACAAGCAGGTTTTAGCCTCGGATACACAAAAAAGAATTATCTTTGACCATTCAAAAACTGGATATCAAGTCTATGGAAAATATTAATCACATACATATGCACATATATGACACAAACAGTAGGCTTCATTTGTAAGAATGCAATGAAAAGGGGATGGTAAATTTTCTATATATTGCTATTTATACTTCATTCGTTCTATTTGAGCAGTCAAAATGCGTTGACTGTATATTTCTATGTCATATACAGTCTCTGACCCGATTTCACTTTTCCTAATGAATATTTGAATAGAAGTTGCCGAAACTATATTTGATTAGTCATAAGAGATCATAAGACCTCTTCAACCTGTTCTTGTTTCCAATGTATACAACGACTCAAACTTATTTCTTTTACAATTTTTAGGAAAACATATTTCACTTGTTAATATTTTTTGTTTGATGTACCCATTATAAATCATTATGTTTTATGCTTATTGCTGATATTTTAGTACATACTCAAACGAATTCGTTCACGATCGATTGCTATTTCAACAGGTAATTTCATTGTGTTGTATATTTCACCGCCTGATATGAGGCCTTTTAAAATGGGTATTTTTTCCAATACTTAATTTAAATAAATAACTTTAACACATTAAATAACAATTGAAAATATTTTTTCTAGTTTGCAGTATGAAACAATAAAAGTGCATCAACTTGACATATCAACGATATAAGGATTCGACCCGAAACGGGGAAAAGGCTCGGCAAAGACTCGCATTTCCCCGTTTCTAAGCCTCATACTCATATCGTTGATATGTCAAGGCAATGCACTAATATTGTTTATCTAACATCAGTACTCATTCAGTGAAAAATCTCGTTTTGTGGTGTCATTTTCAAGAAAAAAACAATAAAACTCCCATAACATATCAGCGCCCTTCTTCACTCTTAACAAACTATGTCGTCTCTGTTTTTAGTTGGTTGACCTTTATGCAAGATTGTTGCTCTGTAGTTTCCTATTGTTACTTGTCTAGGAAAAGAATGTTCCATCGGTTCACAATAGAATATTCGGTCACCTGATAGGCAGTTTGTTATTAAACCATCAACTCGTATGCGCTCCCTAAAGTATTTATGTATTTTACACCCTGCATTCTCTAAGAAATAGGTAATCTGACCATCGTCAGCCGAGCATGGAATGTCTTTTACTCGAATTTTAACGTGATCTGGGTTTACACTACCTTGGAATCTAGGGTTTTGTGAATAAAAACCGCAATTTTTATACGTGTGCATGTAAAACAAATTTCGTTGTAGAAGGGTCTAAAAACAGCACAAACAACATTTTCCAAAAGACCAAAAAAGTGAAAAAGTATATTTTAACAAAACGCATTTGACTAACAGGTCGAACAACTGATGTTCTTTAACCCTGCTGACTGCCATTGGCGATTACCAAATAAAATATATCACAAGATGTAACAAAATGGATCTTAATATAAATTTAATACTAAACAGAGAAAAAAAAATTAACTTGTGGCCACGATGTTATATCTATTGTAAAGGATCCTACAAATTAATGTTAGATACAGTCAGAAATAATTATATTTATAAGAACGTCTGAACCAGTGATATATACATATATATACAACTCGTCTAAACATCAACCCAACAAGGTTAGATCTGTAAATTTGCTTTCGCAATTTTTTTGTTCTTTCCTCGCCGGGATTCGAACCCATGCTACTGAGATATCGTGACACCAAATCGCCTGCACTGTAGCCGTCCCGCTAGACCACACGACCACCTGGGCTTCCTAAAAATGAAGCTTTCGATGGCCGGGTGTTACCTTTTCAAGTCAGTTTTAATCTAGCGTCGTACTACAGTACATGATATATAAGGCATGGAGATATTATTTTTACAGATCAGCTAAATTATCTACAGTAAAGCCCGGGTGGTCGTGTGGTCTAGCGCGCCGAGTTACAGTGCATGCACTGTATCCGACTGGCTAGACCACTCGACCACCTTGGCTTCACAAAAAATAAAGCTTTCGGTGGCCGGGTGTTATCTTTCCTCGTCCGTTTTAATCTAGTGTCGTAATACAGTACATGATATATAAGGCATATGAAGATGGGATTGTTACAGATCAGCTGAAATATCTATTGTAAAGGCTCCTACAAATTAATGTTAGATACAGTCGGAAATAATTATATTTATAAGTACGTCTGAACCAGTGATAACTCTCTAACAGATATACCTTCGGATCACCAGCTTTACTTCAATATATATATATTTGTATTTAAATCGGTTGTTAAATTTTTTTATTTACAAAATAAATATGTTATAACAAGAAATTATATAGACATTGTTCCCATTGTTAAACCTTTTTGAGATATATGTTATGAAATCAGTTATATTAAGGGGCCGATAATCAGTAGTATATTTCTGTATTATTTATAAAATACAAATAGTAACGAATAGAAAGACATTTGAGAATGAAATGAACAGTGTACTATGACGAACATATTGCTATAAGGGTAAAACAATATTTCACTTTTATAGAGAGACAAACATTACTTAATTTGTAGTTTTTGTCCTTATTAATAAGATATTCATTATATAAATGTGCAAATGATGCCGTCAATGTTATCATTTGAAATGACACCTGTTCGAGCCATTGTAAGGTCTACATAAGTGAAAACAAGACAGTCATTATAAGGTCTACAGAACTAAGAACATCGGTCAGTATTAGGTCAACAGAAGGGGGAACATTACAGTCATTAGAGGGTCTACAAAAGAACGAAAATTAAAGTCTTAACACTGGACACTTTTAATTTGCAAAACACTCATTTGCAAATCCGCCGCCGCCTCAAATAAGAGCTACAATGTCATGTATATAACTAAAATGTGCGGAATTACATGGGATTCAATAATTTCATTAGTTTTCTACTGTTACTATTATATTTATTTTGCTATTTGATTTATAAAAACATGGGATTTTCAAAATCCCATGGGACAGGGCAAAATCCCATAGGATCGACCGTTATCCCATGGGATAATTGTTGTCCCATGGGATATTTGTTGTCCCATGGGACAAAAAAAAATCCCATGGGACTATAATTATCCCATGGGATTTTTTATATCCCATGGGCCAAATTAAAATCCTATGGGATTCAAATTATAAATATATAGATATAAATATACAGTAATGTGTATGTTACAATGTATTCTATTTGGTAGTAAATTGTTATAAGATGAATCTTTTTAATTGAATATCTTTTTTCTTTGGAAATGTTAATTCAACATATTGTTCTATAACTGTTCAAAACTAAACTTTTAAACAACAAAGTAGATAATGTAAGTATCAATATATGTTTATTTATGAATTATAGAATACTTTCTTGAAACACTATTATTTACCATTTGAAATCAATGAAAAACTCTAATATAAGGCTGAACATACTAGTACTGTAAATTCAGAAATTATTGCATGCATTTATTATTGGATTTTTGTCATTTAAGACTAAAATGAGATTTTAATTTTTTACGATTTTGAGATCAGTTTAATTCATATAAAATATTTCTAAATGGGAGTTTAAATTAGTGCTTCTACAACTGTGTTGCAATTTTTGCAAATATAAACCCTCACAATAATTCTTGAATTTACAGTAGCTATTTAAGTAAATCTATTTTTTCACAATATCCCTCCACACAAAACATTAATAGTTTCTTATCATCCAGCATTGTGTGATCTTATAGTCCACTTTTTGGTCATTCAGCACAGAACATTGACATTATTGTGGTTTCAATATCTTTTGGTATTTAAAAGATCTTCAAATCATTGACTGAGTGATGAAAATAATAGCTGATCCAACTTTTGTCTTTGAATTTATTCTGGTCTTGTTTCTATGTTTTCTCCATTTATTCTAGGTGATGAATTTCAATCCTTCTGAAAAAGAACCAATACAATCTGAAGTATTATATAAAATTTTTTGCATACATGTAGCAATAATATGATTTTTAATAAAAATAGCTATGCGGTATGGATTTTACTGATTGTTAAAGGTTGTCCAGTGTCATCAGTTGCTAACCTCTTACATCCTTTGGTCTCTGATGGAGAGTTGTCAAATTAGCAATATACCACATCTTCCTATTCTAATACTACCGGTATATAACAATCAATTAATTTATTCTTCTTTATAACATTTGGGTATTTTCCCAAGTTATATATATATATCATATATATATAAAGATCAATGTTAAAACTTTAGGCAATTATAATAACATTCCATTATTCACTAGAATTTTCAATATATTATACAAAATGCAGACAACAGAAACAATATATCTTTAAGCTTTTGAAGTTCTGACAAAGTTCAATTTGTGTTTTATTTCAATGTAAAAATACCTTGAAATCTTCGGACATATTGGAAATTATAACATTGATACAAAAAAATATATTGTTTTATCCTTATTTTTTGTGTTGTTGGCTGGCTATCTCATTTTACAGTTATACATACATCAATAATCTTCATCTTTATTAAAAGTAAATATGGGATATTTTTTATTTTTATAATCTGAAAACATTATATTTCTATCGAATAACTTATTACCAAGTTCACAAACACCAACATGTTTGTCAGATACTAGTTTTAAGACATGTATAAATGTTCCAGACCATACAAGTATTTGGACCGTACGTTTACGGTCCGAAACATATAAGTATACACTTACAGTCCGACCATATGCATACAATCAGACCATTTGAGTATACCCGGTACTTGTACTGTCTAATACCAGAGCTCAACCAAACATGTATTTTTATTTCTACTGTAATTAAACTTTTTGTATTAATCTATTAAAGATTTCAGTTATGTTGATCTGTAATGTATATTTGTTTCTAATAAACTTGACCAACTTCTTAAAATTGGGCAGACTGTACGCGTAGTCTAAATACTCATATGTTCTGGAACATAAACATGATTAACAAGCAACTGACAGGATGTCATGCTAAAATCCCTTAATATTAGTACTAAATTTTGAGTATATATATGTAAATCCACAGGCTACTTACTGAAATTCATGGCAAACACTCACCAAAAAATTAAAGAGGATACAATTTAGAGGAAGGACTTGACAGATGAATGCACAAACACTATTAAGACAGAGCATAAAACTTACCAAAAACAAGATGTTTTACATTTATTCTTCAGAAGCAGGAAAATTGAAAAGGTTCTTTTCCTTCTCTGCTGTCCATGGTATAAACTTTAAATTCATTCATGCAAAATATGAAAATCTGCAAAAGTAGGACCTTGAACCTCAGCTTATCCACATTTTGACTTTTAAGCTGCATATTTTTTTTCTTTTCATCTTGCTGACAATCTACATGATCTAAACATAAAAAAATGATAAAAAACATAATTCTAGATTAACTTTGTGTTTTTATTTTTGTTGATACAAACAATTTTTCCCAGCTTAAAAGGAAAACATCATCACAAAAAAGGAGGTCATACTAACCTCCGAAATATTTAAACAAACCAAAATTATTACTTGATTAAGATCTTGTCATAAATTAATAGCATTGATACTCTTTTTTTTGAAGACCATATATATATATATATATATATATATATATATATATATATATATATATATATATGTCTTTTGCATACTTATATTCCTTTGTACAACAGTATGCATATTAAGATTGATTCCGAGGACTTAAATGTTAAATTAGCATGATTAATTTTACAGTTTCTCAGCTCCATGTGTACAATATGAGAGTATCTTGCAATACTGTATATTCTGATATTCAGAACATATTGTGAGGTTTTTATTAATGCAAATGAGAGCTGTATATCATTCTCATTTCTGAGACATATTTATGAGCTGAAGACCAGTGCCAAAATTTCCTCACTGCATTGAAGACCCATAGGTGACCTTCGGCCGTTGTCTGCTCTTTGGTTGTGTTGTTGTCTCTTTGACAAATTCCCAGTTTCTACTTCCCATTTTATAACATGTATGCAGATTTTTCGTAAATTAGAATAATCAATCAAGCAATTCTGTCCATTATTTATTTGTTATTGAAAATAAGCAAAAATAAATGCACACAAAATTTAACATTGTTAATAAAGGCTTTTTTTATAAATTCAAAACAGATGCCTACACCGTTAATTTCCTTGTTTGATTTATTTCATATTTTTAAAGCCTTAATAGCTAGCTAGATGGTATGCCTGGATGGATCAAGCCATTTTATAAAGGGGGTTCCCTGTTCCCAACCCAGGATTTAGGAGGGGTGGTTCCAACTATATGTTCCCATTCAAATGCATTGATTGTCCAAAAAAAAGGGGGGGGTTCCAAGTTGAACTTCCAACCCCTAGAATCCTCCCCCTGTGATCCTGAATTTTTTTCACTTAACCACTGGGGATCTCAACCATTTAAAAGTTTTTCAAACATGTGAGGGTGGGGGTGACCCCCCATGGACTCTCCCTATATTTCATTTGATGTGTTTTATTGTTCAATACAAGAATATATATGGTTTAGGGGTGGGGATCTTGACCGTTAACAAGATAATAGCACATTCTCAAATTGGACGGGATGGGGTGACCCCCAGGGACTTCCTTTTAGTTTTAATTGATTTGTTTTATCATCCCATTCAAGAATATATATGGTTTAGGGGTGGGGATCTGGACCGTTTACAAGATAATAGCACATTCTCAAATTGAACGGGGATGTGTGACCCCCAGGGACTAACCTTTATTTTTAATTGATTTGCTTTATAGTCCCATTCAAGAATATATATGGTTTAGAGGTGGGGATCTAAACCGTTTACAAGATAACAGCATATTCTCAAATTGAAGGGGGTGGGGATTACCCCCAAGGGACTCACCCTCCCTTCTTTCTTCCCCCAAAAATACCTGATCACCCCCCCCCCCCCCCCTTTTCCTCATTTCAATCACCCTGATATGATCTGATATAAATTTTAATAGTTTTATCACTTACAATAGGAATTGGTTTAAATTCCCCAATTAATTCTAGTCGGTCAAATATATGAATAAATTGATTTAACCTTTATACCATTAATATCAACATATTTCATTTTTCATAAAAAAAAAAAAAAAAAAGAAGGACAAAAGTTTTCTATGGGTAGAAATTGATAGTTGCTAATTTGGGAAGCTTTCAAATTCATAGCATGCCCATGATGCCGGTGGCTGTGTTCAAAGTGCTGGGGTTTTTTTTATCACCCTCGTTGTTTGCGGACTAACGATTTAGGCCTGTGGTGGATAGTGTGCGTGCATTAATTTTCTATACCTTCTTAATTAATATTTTCATATACTGACGGCAAGTGTTGTAATGTATCAGTGTCTTATTTGAGACCAACGTGCTATTTACATGTGCGATCGAAAATGCAGGGGAAGGAAACTTGTCAATTGTCTTTATTTTTAATCCAAAAAAAATAAGCCGCCGTAAAATTAACCTTGGGCAGAGACATATTAATTGTATTATATATGTCTCTGCCTTGGGTAAATTCCTCAAATTGATGACAGAGGCTTCTTTTTTTAAGCCATATTTTTAATGACTTACACTTTTTACCATTATTCTCTTTCTTTCACTATTCTTTATTCCTTTTTTTCTTTGCCCGTTATTCTCTATTCTGTTAATTCACATCCACCATACCCTCTTATGTGGACTTTCGGTGGTTTATTTTTTTGGTTTTGTGATAAGTCAATATTTCATGCAGGTTCATGAAATAATGGTTTTATGCATATCAGCCAAGATTGTGCATGGAATTTTAATAAACAATTCAACACCACACGTTATGTGAATTTGATTAAAATCGATGAACATGAATTTGACAGCTATAGTGACCCTTTTACAGGTAAAATTCAATTAACAAATTCTGACCTACTGGCATTCAACACCAAATTACCTACTTGCTGTATATTGATAAATGTGATTGTATGTCAATACCTCAACATCGTGAATACGCCATGTGAGGTGTTGGTTATGTGTGCTACGGGGTCACTGGTGGCGCCTTCAAAACAGAAAAAAAAAATCCAAGTAAAAAAGTGTGGAATTTTGTTGTTGAAAATTTAAGTTGTAAATTCCTGAAAAATGTACTTAATTCCGTTCAACTGCTAACATGTTAGTTTGATACGAAAATAGGATAAAAAGAGCAATGGGTATAAAAAAAAAAAAAAAAATGAAGAAGAAAAGTAAAAAGGAAAAGAAAGTCGTTGAATTAATTATTTTACAATTGTTTAAATATATGCGAGAATGTTTTAGGCAAATTGTCTTTATTTACAGATAAATGTATTTAAGTTCGGGAAATGATTTATTCTTCTGGCGGCTTCAAATATTTTTTTATCAATAACTTATACACAAGGAGACATTTTTGACCTTTGACAGCATGGACCGCAGTTAATTAGCAAACACAAATTAAGACACAAAATCGTTTACAAATAAATTTTATAGATTCAGATTCATTCAATAGTTTATTATAGAAGGAAAAAGGGGGGAGGGGGTAATACGCTCACATACTTCTAAAAAAGATTTGCATATGAAAGCTGTCAATTGATAATTTTAAATTATTTCAGGAGTTTTGAAAAAAGAATATATATATACAGTTTAATTTTCGACGTCTATACTGTTCCAAAAAGGTGATTCTTTTTAAAGATTTGGTACTTCAGTTTCGACTCAAAATTTCTTTTTGAATTGTTAGATAGCAAACTATTTAGGATAAGATTGTATCTGTTCTTTAAGTAGTTATGGTGATATTGGCGACGAGATTCATTATATTATAGCAAGGGCTTGTACAAATCCTTGATTAAAGAATTTCAGCAATATAAATAGACGAAAGTAGACAAACAATTATTAAGATCTCCAAGCGGGCCAAATTGTACATAGAAAAAGATCTATATTTCTAAACGTTTTTAAATGATATAACTTGAATAGAAAATTTCCCAACTATGTGAAGATTTTTTATATTTCTAAACGTCTTCAATTATTACATACCAAAGAAAAATTTATTTAGCATATTCATATAATTTTATATTTTTTTCCAAGTAAACTTTTTTTTGTAAAGTTTACTTCTATGTGTTTATAACCATCAACAGAGACACATTCTCTGCCATCACCAATCAGTCCTAATCATTAAAGATCAATTGACAAAATTCAAATGATGATTGGTATTGAATATGATCATCGGTCATCCGTGACGTATTCTAAAATCCCAAATAACGGCGCATGTCGATAGATAGATAGATAGTTTATTAATTATCGTCTCGCCATTTAAATTTCACCAAGGGGTTGAAGCAATGAAGGACTTTATAAAACCAAGGATGTGTATAGTTACTATACAAATCCTTGATAAAACTATGTACATGTACTTATTAATATTTCTATAACAAATTACAAAAACCGTAAACGTTTAGTGTAAAAATCATCGATTTATAAATGTCTCTTTTTGCCTAAAATATATTTGCAGGTTTTGGCATTTTTGTAAATAACATTAATGTTTTGGCATCCCAATGCAAAACACAGGTGACAGCCGATTCAAACTTAAATAACTTCTTTAAAGTTGGTTTTATTTTATCAGAGACATATAATACATGTAATACAGTGGCGGATCCAGGGGGGGGGGGGTTCCGGGGGTGCGCACCCCCCCCCCCCTTTATTTTTGCCGATCAATGCATTTGTATCGGGACATATGTTTTGCACCCCCCCCCCCCCCTTTGCCCTGGGTGCCCTGGGTTAGCACCCCCCCTTTCGAAAATTCCTGCATCCGCCCCTGTAATATATGTCTCAATACATGTATTTATGTCTCAAATTTTATCAAAACAAAAATTACAAGATTATGAAATAAGTTATGAATCGAATGAATACCCTCAACACTAAAATCCATGTCCTAAGTGACTTTTTATGTCTTGCGTGCACCGAGGAGATCCTTAACGGTTTTTAGACGCACCATTATTATATATGCATATATTTTGAAGCATTTTGTACATAATAGGTATTTATATGTGTGTATCAGACAAAATAACTTCCCAATTAGCAGAGGCGGATTTAGGTTTTTTCCAGCCCCCACTCCCCACACACTAATCTTGGAAAATGGTAGATTATATAGGGAATCACTGAAGCATGACTGGCAGGGACCCCCTCTTAGGCAGTCAATGGGTCCCCACTTATGAAAATTTCTGGATCAACCACTGCTTAGTTCTGGTTATCTAAGGTCCTAGTGTGAAATATAACCTCAGAATATAACCAATAGGAATTGGTCTTTTAAACACTTCTACATATAGGCCTACATGTATACGTTTTGTCAAGGGTTGATTCATTACCGACCGTGCAAGGGCTGTATTCGTTAAAAACTTCCATTTGTTGGTTCATGCAATATAGAAATTATGTTTACTCAATGCGCAGTTACTAGTTACTGAAGTTGATATTTGCTACTTTTCTTCTTTATTTCATATAATTGATTTTTTGATTTTTTTTCTTCGAAAAATTTGTGGTGTTTAAATAGGGAATAGACACAGATACCTAAGCACATTTAACAAAAGAAATTGTGTGTAATGTCATCAATCTGTATTACACGTAGACAGGATGTTCTCTAGAAAACTTTACGTTATACACACCGGAGAGTACACGCACTGTCGTAATGGAAAATTACTGTATGTTATAATTACCTGTAATCAGCTTTGCAACAAATCAGTTGACTGACCATGTCATTACAGTTCAAACAGATTTTCCTCAAATCAAACTGGAATATATATATATATTCATTTTTATATCTTTAAAATTTAAAACTTTAGAAAGTACACTTTGACAAAATTATGAAATATAACGAATTGAACAATTTAAAATAGTATTTTAACAAAGTTTAAGATATATAATTTTACAACGATCCTAAAAATATCCAAACAAACGATAAATCTAACGATATGAACCTACGCAGTTTTATATTATAAGACTGACACACACCAGTTTGCTAACTCAGTGTGCTGGGCCAGCAGTGGCGTAGCCAGGGTTGAAATGATGTGGATGCCTTCGGCGAGCGGAGCGAGGCGAAAAAATTTTTTTGACTATTTTATGCAGAAAATTATATTTTTTTCAGACATTGTTCCTGTAAGCACATGTTCTCCCCTAAAATCTAACACTGGTTAGATTTTTGTTTTATTTCAAAATACCCACCAATTCATATAATTATATTTCAAACACAATTTTAATGTTTTCTCGAAATTCTCGAAATTAAATGTAATTCATAATTTATTTATTTGATGTAAAAGTTTCCCACCAATCTTATATTTGACATCTCTCACAAACGGCCCCATCACAGCGGCACTTCTGTATAAAAGAATTGAAGTGATCCCCTTTCCTAGCATTTCTAAAAAAACGGCCTTATCACAGCGGCACTTCAGAATATAAGAACTGAAGTGACCCCATTAACGCGTCGTAGGGGACATCATCGAAATACCTGGTGTCCGTCCATCCGGTCTTGTTTGCACTCTCATTTGTACAATTCTTGCCAGATTTTTATATCATCAGCAATGACAATTTCGAAAATAAGTCATGAGCTTTTAACTTTTGAAATATAAATTATACGGAACTCCCATTGCATTTTCTCTGAAGCTTTTATTTCTCCATTAAAAATAAAAGGAAAAGGAAAAATATTATTTTTTATTAGTTATTGCCCTTGTTCCTTGGTTACATAAAATATGTGCAATGCAGGGGACATAGGAACTTTGTTCTTTTATTGAAAATAAAATTAATATGTGGACCTAGATAGAAACTTGAATTTACTGATAAGCCTAAGAATGATCACACTATATTACAGATTAGTTTTTTTCACGTCGTCTTTCATGTCACAGGAAACGATATCAGGATATGGTGGTTTAGTTGTCAGTTATGTTGTTAGTTAGTTGTAGAAGCCATCGCTCCGCTAGGCTCAATTTCAGATGAAACATGTCCGAGGATCTGTGCATCATCCTCTGCACTGGCCGTAGCCGACGACGTAGTCTTTTTACGAAAAAAAATAGAGAATACTTTTCTGCGATTTATCCATCTTGTTTTATTACATGCACTAAATTATCCTTTATAAAAGACCACGCATACTTCATCGGAAATAATTGGATGTTATCCTCATATCCTAACCCTTGTTACATACGGATACCTCCGAGTTTAACTGCTGCGAACATATCTTTATTTATATTTTTTTCCCTGTCAAAATGATGTGGATGCTTGAGCATCTGAGCATACATGCAAGCCACGCCATTGGCCAGGGTGCTGGGTGAGCAGTGGCGGATCCAGAACTTTGCCTAAGGGGGGGGGGGGGGGGGGGGGGGGGGCGCTGACTGACCTAAGGGGTAGCCCGCTCCAGTCATGCTTCAGTGATTCCCTAATATAATCAACCAAATTTTTCCCACGTAAGGGGGGCCCGGGCCCCCCAGGCCCCCCCTGGATCCGCCTATGGTGAGGTGTTGGAACTTGATATACATGTATCATTAAGTTACAGTTCTGTTAAGATTTGACTGCCTTTTTACAGGGAATTTCTATTCTTACTGTTAACAGTTAGTATATACTGTTCCTGGCTTAGAATGATTCTCTGCTCAGCAACTGGTGCGTAATTAGCATTTTATTCAAATATCTTGTAGCAGTAACAAGTGTGGACACAGATGAGTGTGGATAGTATGTTTGGATGTTTGACAGTGTCTTATGACAAAAGGAGTTCTATGTTTTTCCAATATGGTGTTATTAACTGTGTTGCACGATGACAACCAATCTGAGCATTAGGAGTGTTATTTATTAAAAAAAAATTATGTCCAAGGCATGTAGCATGATGTAGGAGACAGTTATTACATTAGTTACCAAATTATTATGATATAATATGTTCTACATCTTTGATTTTGGATACATTTTGTAGCTAGGAGAGCAACACATAATAGCTAGGTTCTTTTTTCACGTGTTTTTTTCTAAATGGGACATGGTATCTAGTTTTGAGAACATGATATAAGTAGCCTGTAATTCAGTGGTTTTCGTTTGTTTATGTGTTACATATTAGTTTTTTGTTTATTTTTTTGATAGAAAATAAGGCCATTAGTTTTCTCGCTTGAATTGTTTTACATTGTCATTTCGGGGCCTTTTATAGCTGATTATGCCGTATTGACTTTGCTGGTTTATCCCCGTACAGTGACATGTAGTTGTTAATTTCTGTGTCGATTTGGTCTCTTGTGGAGAATTGTCTCATTGGCAATCATACCACCTCTTTTTTTATATGTATTTGCTTACTATTGGTATGGTTCTATTTATATTACTTTGTGGTGGATCGTCGGTATCATTAGTTAAAATTTTGTTAAAATGTTCAATTGTTTCTCAGATTAGAATACATTTATTGGTTTTTAGTAATGACAATGCCTGACATGATGCTTGGGGATAGATGAGCTAGGAAGTAAACTTCTGTGCTGATTTATATCAATTCTTTGATTATATATCCTCCAAAGCTGGTCGAAGTAAAGAAAATTTTGACTAATATGAAAATGATTTCATCAAAAAACTTTTGTGAGCATGCTTCAAAGACTCATAACTGCTCCAAAAGTATTCTGATAGAATTTCAAGCATGTCAAGCCAATATTATCAACATCTACTTAATTAGTCTTAATATGTCTAAATATCTAAAAAGTCATAGTATTCAAAAGGTAATGCAAAGTTATTCCTTTTCATTTTTTGTATCTTATAAGGATACAAATATAAGTGATACATGTACCAATACAATATTTGTTGTGGTATGAAAGTGTAGTAATTATCATTTACTGTAACAATGTTAATTCACACAAATTAAGAAATAAACAAATGAATGGACCAGATGCTCCACAGGGCGCAGTTTTATACGACTGCAGAGGTCGAACCCTGAACGGTTGGGGCTAGTATGGACACAACATTCAAGCTGGAAACAGCTCTGAATTTGGATTGTGATTAAATAGTTGACTAAGCTTAGGTTTCTGACACAAAATGAATGTGGTCTATGAACTTAAAATATTTGTTTTGCTTTGGAGCAATTCACTATGTTGTTGAATATTTAAAATCCTTTAAAAAAAAAAAAAATATTTGAAGAAATTTTCTTTTTAATTTCAGAAATGAGAAAAATTGACCCCCCTCCCCAAATTTTTTTTCACCTCCCCCTTTTCCTTATTCAAAAATGATCTCAATTCAAATTTCTAATGGAGTTTGCAACAATAACTACTCATTTAAATACATCATAAAATATTAAAATATAAAATGTCATACAGTCTTGGTTAAAATTAATAATAATTACAGGCGCGGATCCAGAGGGGTGTTCCGGGGGTTGGAACCCCCCTTTTTTTTGGACGATCAATGCATTTGAATGGGGACATGTAATTGGAACCCCCCCCCCCTTTGTCCTGGGTTAGGAACCCCCCCTTTTTAAAATGGCTGGATCCGCCCCTGAATTAATAGTAACTTCTAAAAAAATAAATGGGGAATGTGTCCAAAGGGACAAAGATGATGCCCCCGCTAGCATATAACTTTATAAAGGGACATAAATCAAGAACTGTAAAAATGAAGCTGCCAAATATTAAACTTAAACTAAGTTTAGAGGTAATAAGCCTTATATACACATTTCATTTAATTTAGTGGAGACAAACTTAAGTTAAGAGATCAGAAAATAAAAAATTCTTCAATCTTTCCATTTGTAAAAGGGCATAACCCTAGAATGATAATCAAAGTGCTTGTAATCACTGAATGGTAATCAATGACTGCTTTAATTTATCAGTTGGTAATAAAGTGAATATTGCATTGTCTATTGTATAAATAGCATTGATTTAAGTTGATTAAACTACTATTCTGAACAAAGAAAGATAACTCTAATTTTCAAAGAAGATATCATAAAGCATTGGTTTTAGGTTATTCAATAACCATTCTGGACGTTTTGGCCCTTAATTCCTAGAATGTTTGCCCCATAACCCACAAAATATATCCCAACCTTCTACTTATGGTATGAAACATTGTGGTACAATTTCAGAACAATTGAAATACTTATACACAACTTTTTGTACTGACACTCTAGATTAAGGCTTGTTTTGGGCACCTTTGTACCCCTTATTCCTAAACCTTAGGGACCATAACCCCCAAAATCAATCCCAAGCTTCCTTTTGTGGTTATAAACATTGTGTTATAATTTTATTGATTTCTATTTACCAGTCGCGGATCCAGAAATTTTCATAAGAGGGGGCCCACTGACTGACCTAAAAGGGGGGGGGGGTGGGTTGGCGCTCCAGTCACGCATCAGTGATTCCCTATATAAGCACCCAATTTTTTTCCAAAAAAGGGGGTCCCGGCCCCCCCTAAATCTGCCTCTGTTTACTTATACTAAAGTTTTTATCTGAAAACCATCTGTCTTCGCACAGGATACCAATTTACGACCGCATTTTGTGGTTGTATAAAAATGTCGAACATGTACAATTAAATATAGTTTTAGAAATCAATTACATTGTAGACTAGATAGGCCATATATATTTTTTTTAAATAATTGAAGGACCATTTACACTCAGGACCGAGTCATCAACAGGCAGTACAGATGTATTAAAACAACCTACATTGTAGCATCATATTGCTAGTAGCGGGAGTAGCATTGTCGGGTAAATTTGTTCTTTTTTTTTTTATAAAATATTAGGTTCAAATCATAATAGAATGCTTTTATCTCCCCAATACTTACATTGTACCGGTACATAGAGGTGATACTACTTTGACAAATCCTTGTCCATGAGAGTTGTCTGTCAAATCTTTATTTCACAAAGAATGAATTGCATAACAGTGAACTGAGCTCAAAGCAAAGTACTTTAATAATACACTTAGACAAAGAGCTAAATCCAGTGATATACTTTGAAGTACAGGTCCTTCATGAACATCCATCCACCAAAACCATATCTCAATAACATTCCATACTACATGGTTGGATTCAGAAGTCCTGAAAAAGACTTGATTTTTTTTATCGTATTTTAAGTATATATGCACAGGTTAAAACTTTCTTGTGGTATAATCATTCAGTATCTAGCAACTATCAATTTGCTTCATGCACATATTGAGTGCCCCTCTGTCGGAAATAAGAACACACCTCCGCCTAATTTTAGTCAACTGACGAAGAAACATTCAAAACTATAAAATGTTATCTAACTTAAGACTTGTTAGTGTCTATTTACCATTGCCACCGAATAAGATTCAATATCTACAACCAATGAAAATCAATACCCCTCTAATAGACTAGCATTGAAATCCCAGTTTTCTAAAATGGTAGCTAGATGGAACTAAAAAATTTGAAACAATAGATCTTAAATATTTCAAATGCATGTTAATTTAATAATATTAATTCTCCAAAATTCACCATATTTTTCCTTTTTTTTGTTTTCTGTTCGAGACCGTATATGACCTCTATGGAGCCTTTTCAACTTATAAAAGGGGGGGGGGATACATTTCCATAGAATAAAACTTTTCTGAAAGAATTGATTCCATATATTTTCAATAAATAATAAATATTGAAGTCCATCTCAGGCATCTAGGAACAGGCTCAACATTATTTCTATACATGTATTAATATATTCCAAAAATGTGGACAAACTTAGTACATTAAACATTTTACTTCAATGACTTTAATTAGTGGAGGAGTTCAAATTAAAAAGTGGTAATGGTTAAATACTCAATGCCAGTATTTCCAGCTAAAATCTTGTGTGTAGAATGTGATATACCATTTTTGGGTCTATATACTGTCCTTTATCATGTTTATATTTAGGTCATTTTGACACAGCAAAATAAAAAAAAAATGTTAACTGTGATCTGGAAATTGAGTTCTTTTTTGCAAAATAAACCAACTAAAACTTAACTTTAAATGCAAAAGATCCCTAAATGGCTAACAGATACAATTGCTATAGATAAAATTGAGAATGGAAATGGGTACTGTATCAAAGAGACAACAACCCGACCATAGAAAAAAACAACATATAGAGAATAGTCCATGATTATACATGATATTAAAGAATTCATGAAATTTACACCTAGTCTGTCAGTTGAATGGACTACATTGTAGAATGAGATAAGTTATAGAGAGTAAAAAACATAAAGGTTTTTTCCAACAGGTGTGGTGTAAATTAAATTAGTTGTATTTTATGGCTGACATATTTATGTATATACATTTGTACATGTATGTAGATCATTGGCTTTTCAACGCATTGATATTTTTCAATACCGATTATCTATTTATTGTTCTATTGTTGGTATTTTTCAGCTTCCAAAAACAGTTTTCACACAACATGAACGCAAGCTTGAAAGGGTGTCCTCACACATTTTGACGTGGCTGCAAAAATTTTGGTTGACATATGTGTCCTCTACTCATCAGTTACTATGCTATTAAGAATGCATTCTGGCGTCACAATTTCATTTGAAAAGGCGAAGTACAAACTCAAATGACATACGAAAACATATGATCTGACCATATACAAATGTACATGTACATGTATGAGGGTAGTAATGGGTTACCTTATTGAAGTATTCTTGCCAAATGAAAACAACGGTAATTTTTAGACACGACGATAGAATGTACACTTTTTTTCAGAAGATAAAAAAATCAGCTGAATTTTGACAAATCACCCTATATGTTTTCCTAAAATAACAGTAATGATAATTATTTGAGAATCTGTCAAATCACCTTCAGAATATTTTCACTAATCACAGCGAGTTAAATTCAAACTAATTTGAAGCTAACGGTAGCGGAGAATGACTGTTTGACACCTGACAGTAAATCTAAGGGCATTACCACCCTCATGTATGTACATATTATCAGCTTTTCTTCATATAAGGCAGTGAGCCGCAATGAACTTAATGGCGAGCGAGTGTAGCTAATGAGCTAATGTGAATCAAATTGTGTCCTCAGTGGGGATATATAAAGGGATCTATAGAAGAAAACCTGAATATCTGTTTATCATTCTATCTCACACACATGTATAAATTATCAGCTTACCTGCACATGATTATCATAAAATATTTGCCAGTGAACCGCAATGAACATTTTTATCCGGATCCAGAACTTTTCATGAAGGGGTGGGGGGTTCTGACTGACCAGAGGGTTGTCCTCTCCCGTCATGGTTCAATGATTTCCTACGTGTATATAATCAACTTAATTTCCCCCACCCCCTTGGTCTGTCTATGCACGTCTATAGTCCTGCGAAATAATACTTATACTGTTTTTTTTTCCTCCCATATTTGGCCCTAGACAGTTGCTTATCTGTTTATCTTTCTATCACTGGCATTTTTAGACTAGAGATTTCATGCATTCAAACCCATGTTCTATTGACCCTTTCGGTGTGTGTCTTTTTTTTTTAAATTTCTCAATCTGGATGTAGGGATTTGATATTTTTTTAATTTGGGACTTCAGGATTTCATGTTTTTTTATGTTAGGATTTCGTGATCAGGACAACTCCAATCCCACTCTTAAATAATGACTTATTTAGACTTACCTTCTAATTCTATAAAAAAAAATGCAACTCAGAACAGGAAAAATGACAAAGTCTGATTTACTTCGACTATTGATCAGCTAATATGCAAAGCTAAAAACAGACACACAAATAACATAAAATAGTGATTGAAAGATTGATTGCACTTTAAATGTACAATTCAGACACGTGTTACATGAGGAGCCAGTTTGTTTACAAATAATTATGTCACGTGAAGGCGCACTGACGTCACAATTTGCATGGATCTTGCAATACACTAAAGTTCACTCATACAGAACCCATTATCATGCAAACATGTAACGTGAATGGGATTGGTTATCAAATAATACAGAATTAATGCATGTACAGTTTTAGAAGAAATTAGTTCATCAAATAGATTTTGACACGAATAGGTCGGGTTGACATTTCTATCATCAGGGATAATATTGAGATAAATGGGATTAAACTGACCGTCAAAAATGTCTAGAGATGCACATCTCCAGAACCTTATAACTTACCAAAATTACTTTCTATTAATAAACCTTACGTAAGTAAAATTTCACAATGATAACAATAAGTAATTTTGATGATGGTGATGAAGCTGGTTAAATTGGCGCTCAAAATATTCTTACTCCTACTGCTTTACGTAATAAAATTTGTATAGAATAAAATTTGACTAAAGTTCAGCATAAAAAAAAAGGGAATATGCAGAGCATGACAATATATTACTGATAAAGTGTGTATATATTTCTGTAAACGAGTTGCCTGTATACTTCACTAAGGATTACATTTGAGCGCAAGGAGATCTCTATTTGTGGATCGGTTTATTAATTAATACCTTTGAACCCAGGGTCAAAGTTCAAGATGTTACATGTAACATATTAACGGAAAATTTTAGCGGTTGCCTTTACAATTGACATGATTGAGGCCATCTATTTTTATTGGGGGGTTTCACATATTTAAATAGAAGTTATAGAAAAAATTGGAATGTTAGCAGAATCAAAACAGAAAATAAATGAACAATTGATTATTTTCAGCAATACATACATTGGATTGAGGGTCTATGTATACACATTATTTGTAAAACTCTCCTTATTCCTGTGAAGCGTGTGCTTTACATCGAGGCTTGCTATGCTTTACATCAACGCCACAATACTTCAACCAATCAGGGAATGTTTATTTTGGGGCATTCGACCTATTTTTACTCAGAATTTGGCACATTTTAATTGAAATTATAGAAAATGGAATATTGTTAGTACATATGAAATAGAAAAAGATGAATACTTAAGCTTTTAGCTAAAGATGATTTGGATGGGGGTTCTATGTATTCACATTATTTGTACAACTCTCCTTACTGATGCCATATTTAGGAATTTCCGTGACCTAAATGGTTCGTGAAAATTAATATTTTTATATATACATGTAGTACAATATGAAAATTGCAGTTAAGATGGTAAAATCACAAATCAGCCGTTACTGTAAATGGACTGAAAGTATGACTTTGAGCAAATTTAAAGGGAAATGACAGGGAAGGGGTCAAATAGTGTTCAAGGGGAGCAAATGCCCTTTAATTTGGTATGCAGGTTTCAAAAATAGAGGGAGAATTAGAGTTACATCCCAGCTCCTTTGTTCTAACTGGGGTGATCTGAGCCGGATCACCCCTACCAGATCACACCAGCTTGAGTTTCTTTGTTATGCATGCTTTCCTTTGTTCTGTAACATTTTGGCGGGAATGTCAAATCCACTATAAAACTTATAATTAAATGTTTAATTATACGGAAAAGACTATCTATCAAAATTCACGTAGAAAAAATCCAGTGTATATGCTGGGATTCGAACTCGAGACCTTTAGCATATCAAGCCACGGACACAACCACTACACCAGGACGACTGGATACGAACTAGCAGTAATTTAACATACTTAAAGGAAGCAAGATATTTTTATAATTGGGGCGAGTTGGCAGACCTTTATTCAGTGGGGTTTAAACCCTTTCGTTAAAAAGTGAGTTGTCAGTGATTGTTCAGTTTGATTTTACACTTTTTCAAAAGTGGGGAGAGTCGGTAAACAAGAGTGGGGCGATTTTTATATAAAGTGGCGATATAGGTTGGGCCGATTGGAAGGTGGGCGAGTTGACATTGAATGATATCTACTCATCGTGTTCGGGGGTCAAAAAGGGTATAAATCATATAGTAATGTATAAAGTATAATATAATGGTTGTGTGGCGTTCTTAACTAGATTTTATGAATTGTTAATGGTTTTTCGTCTGATCTAAAACAGCTGGGATGTAAAATAGTTATCCCACTCGGACTTGGTGTGTCAGTGTTAGATCACCCTCTGGCCTCCGGCCATCGGGGTGATCTTACACTGACACACCGTGTCATCGTGGGATAACTATTAAGGAAAGTTGAGTCATCTTTTCAGACTTCAGTTAAGGTTCATGTGGACCCTATGGCTAAAATGGCCGTATTTTCACCTCAAAATTTACTCTGAGTACAGACAAACCTGCGCATCTGGAAAAAAATTCAGGCATAGCATGCCCTAGATAAATAAATTTCAAATATGTTTTATGTTTTAGAAAAATAAAAACTTACCAGGATTTTGCCGTGCACTTTTTTCATTCCTACAGAAGGTGCCAAAATAAACTAAGTTGGGAAACAGGTTTGAGAACTTCCTCACAGGTAATAATTGAAGTGAGCTGTATTGCTTGACATGGACATGAGATGGACAATAGATACCCGACAATAATTGGTTATTTAAACTGTGTACCTGAGTGGACCATATCAAGGTAAACTCAACTGTTTGTTAATTTTATCATCTTCTGCAGGGACGAAAAAAAGTGTACGGCAAAATCCAGTTCATTTATGAATTTTCTAAATCATACAATGCATTTGAATTCTATTTATCTAGGGCATGCTATGCCTTTAAACTTTTCCAGATGCACAGGTTTGCCTGTACTCAGAGTACATTTTGAGGTGAAAATACGGCCATTTTAGCCATAGGGTCCACATGAACCTTAAATAATGTCACTTATGAAGTTATGTAGACTAACCTTCTAATTCTAAAAAAACACACACACACTACTCAGAACTATGTCTAATTCACTTTGACTACTGATATGCAAGCCTAAAAACAAACAGAAAAATATATCATAAAATAGTGATTGAAAGATTCACAACACTTTGAAAGGATAATTCACACGTGTTACACGGGGAGCATGTTTGTTTACAAATAATAATGTCACGTGATCGCGCAGACCTCACATGTTGCATCGCCCAAGGTTACAATCCACTAATACATAACCAATTATCATGCAAACATGCAACGTGAATGTGATTGGTTATCAAATAATACAGAAATAATGCATGTACAGTTTATGAAGAAATTAGTTCATCAAATAGATGCGATTTTCACTTTTGACACAAATAGGTCGGGTTGACATTTCTGTCATCGGGGATAATATTGAGATAAATGGGATAAAACTGACCGTCAAAAAGGTCTAGAGAAGCACATCAGTAGAACTTAACATTAATAAGTAATACTTACCAAAATTTCTCTAATTAATAAACTATATAACTGAAATTTCACAAAGATAACGGTAAATAATTTTGATGATGGTGATGATGCTGGTTAAATTGGCGCTAAATTATATTCTTACTCCTATTGCTTTACGTAAAAAAAATGTATAGAATTGAATTTGACTAAAGTTGAGCATAAAAAAACGTGAATATGCAAAAGCCTGGTAATATATTAATGATAATGTGTATATAAATTTCCGTAAACGAATTTACCCGTATACGTCACTAAGAATTACATTTGAGCGCAAGGAGATCTATTTGTGAATCGGTTTATATAACCCCGGTTGAACTCAGGGTCGTATTAACGGAATATCATTGAGGCCATCTATTTTTATTACGGGTTTCCACATCTTTAAATCGGAATTATAGAAAAAATGGAATGTTGTTAACAGAATCAAAACAGAAATGATGAACACTGCAACATTTTCAGCAAAACAAAAATAGGATGGAGGACGCGATCTGTGTATTCACATTATTTGTAAAACTCTCCTTGTTCCTGTGAAGCGTGTGCTTTACATCGAGGCTTTCTATGCTTATCATCGACGCCACAGTACTTCAACCAATCAGACAACGTTTATTTGAGGCATTCGACATATTTTAACTCAGATTTTGGAATTTTTTAATCGAAATTATAGAAAAATGGAATGTTGTTAGTACATATAAAATAGAAAAAGATGAATACTATTAGCTAAAGCAAGTTTGGATGGGGTTCTGTGTATTTACATTGTTTGTACAACTCTCCTTACTGATGCCATATTTTGGAATTTCCGTGACCTAAATGGTTCGCGAAAATTAATATTTTTATATATAGTATAGTAAAAAACACAAATTAATGTATTTTTCAAATAGCTTTATTCAGCTGAATAATTATAGCGAAAAACAGCGAACATGGGGAAATAAAATGTTTTTTAGTAGCCTTATTATTAAATCTCCAGGCGAGTGTGATCAAATAAGGCAGCAACCATTTGATTTTCTGGGGGGGGGGCTATGGTTTTTTTTGGAAAAAAAAGTTTGTTTACAGTTTTTGGAGAAAAAAATAATTTGTTTTGAATTCTGAAAAAAAAAATTGTTTGTTTATACACCCTCAGCTGCCACTATATGTAATGCTAAAATTGAAAGAAAAAAATTGTTTTCGACTTGTCGCGAAAAAAATAGATTGTTTTTCGCCGCAGGCGAAAACAAAAGTTTGTACAGAAAAAAAAACCATAGCCCCCCCCCCCCCCCCCCCCCAGAAAATCAAATGGTTGCTGCCTAAAGAGGTTCTCCGTAATACTTGGAAAATCTTATCTGATTCAGGATCAATTCATCGGTTACACTCCCCTATCACCAGTGATTCTTTGTTTTTAGCTGACATTCTGAAAAAGGTGTGTAAGTGTTGACTCACAATTTGCATGATTAATAACATATATCGACTCGTTACCTGGACTACTGCAAAAAACAATTATTCAGTTAACTGATTTAGATGGAAGGTAAACGGACAGAAAGTCACAGGACATAAAGTCACAAATTTGATAGGACAAAAAGTCACAGGACAAAAAGTCACAAACAAATTGTTGACAATTGGTTTGAATATATATGAAAAAGATCTTGAAATATTTTCTTTTTATAACATATATTCATTTTTAATTTAAGGAAATTGCTCATAAAGCTTGATAAACATGATAAATGGAAATGTATTAGATTTTAATCTTGCAAAGGATATATTTATGGGGCCATATTTATTGGCAAATTGAAGCCATTTAGGTACCAAGCCACTTTGACATTTTGTTTTCATAACAATTATTTGATTATTATTGATATTTATTGAATAAATTTTAATAACTAAGTTGCTTCTTATATTAAACTTCAAGAAAAATACAAAAAAAAGTGTTTTCTTGTTCAAAGAAAAATAATCTCTAAACTGAATTGTGACTTTTTGTCTGGGACTTGTTGACCGTGACTTTTTGTCCTGTGACTTTCTGTCCTACATTCAGATTGAATAGGGGTTTGGTTGACCCCGTCTCCCTCTATCTGAGACTACTATCTCAGTGATGAACTTAATGTTTTATGTATTGTGCTTGTCATATATGTATGTTGGATAAAAGCTCTAGAGCTTATGTTGTATTGTATGTATAACCAACTTTAAAAAAATCTTTTTTGTTAGCCTGTAACAACTAACAAGTAAGATTTAGGTTTCTTCTTTTTGTAATACAAACAATTATTACGCCTTGAAAGGATATTTTTTTACTATGACGGCGTCCAAGAAAAAAGTTGAAATAGCTAGACACCAACTTTATATTGGACCTAGTAGCTTTATATGTGCTTGTGGTTGCAAATGTAAATGCATGGATGCCTGCTACACTGTAGAATACATAACAAGGAAGCTTTGCTTTGCTCTTCATGGACTACGAACTCATATTCATAATTAAAAACCTTCCGCCAGGCAAGCGTAAATAACCAACACTCATCTCACGAGGCGTACCTAGTATGTCTTTTTAGGTATGTATTATATAAACATTTATTCATCATTGTGCGAAGTGCTCCTTTGAAGGAGGGATTTTCTAAACCAGAACAGAACAGAATAGCCATGCAAGACTTCATTATCATTTGGACTAATATTATGGCACATTTTGTCTTACCACAGGGATTTGTGTCAATTTATCTGGTTTTCTATCCTCTGACCTCATTTTCATGGTTCAGTGGTTATTGTTAAGTTTTTGTGTTTTGGTCGGGTTTTCTAATATTGTATGCAACATGTCAAGTATATTTGTTGTATGAAAATTTTTAGGGATGTACATGTTAGACTGGCATGTTTTATTCAATCTTGACCTCATTTTTATGGTTCATTGCTTAATGTTACTTTTTTGGTTTTTTTGGCCAGTTTCTCTATTTTCTTATTTTCAAATTAGCAAAAGGTCAACTAGGTGCATATGTCTGACTGAGAAGTTTCATCTTACTTTATTTTCATAGTACATAGGACAATATAAAAAAAGAAGATGGGTTTTGAGTGGACAACTCCACATGAGAGACCAAACAGAAATTAACAACTCAAGGTCACCCTACAGCCTTAACAATGAACAAATATGAAAAAGAAGATGTGGTATGATTGCCAATGAGACAACTGTCCACAAGAGACCAAAATGACTCAGACATTAACAACTAAATGTCACCGTACGGCCTTCAACAATGAGCAATGCCCATACCGCATAGTCAGCTATAAAAGGCCCCGATAAGACAATGTAAAACAATTCAAACGATAAAACTAACGGCCTTATTTATATAAATAAATGCAAGAAAAACAAATATGTAACACATAAACAAACGACAACCACTGAATTACAGGCTCCTGCCACTTGGGACAGGCACATACATAAATAATGTGGCGGGGTTAAACATGTTAGCGGGATCCCAACCCTCCTCTAACCTGTGACAGTGGTATAACAGTACAACATAAGATTAAACTATAAAAATCAGTTCAAAAAGGCTTAACTCATCAGATGGACAAAAATACAAGTGGACGTGGCCGGGTACTTATACATCCCTACACAAAAAGACACAATGAACAGATCTGAGAGTACTCCCAGTTATACTGCATAGTCAGCTATAAAAGGTCCAGAAATGACAACGAAAACAATTCAAACCAGAAAACTAACAACCTAATTTATGTACAAAAAATGGAAAAACAGTTAAATATTACACATAAACATAGGACAATCACTGAATTATAGGCTCCTGACTTGGAACAGGCACATATATTATGAATGTGGCAGGGTATAAGGAACTATGAAAATGTTTAGTTTTTGTGGTTTGGTTTATTTTCCGGATACTGTAAGCAATAAGGCCACTTTATTTAGTGAACGGAATGATTGTAAGATGCACATGTCTGTCTGTCATATTTTATATGACCGTGACCTCATTTTCATTGGTCAATGAAACACTGCATTGTTTATCATAATTATGCTTAAAGTTACAGGTAGATTATATTTGTAGGATATGTAACAATTGTAAGGTGTGCATGTCTCTCTGGCAGATTCATATAACCATGACCGCATTTTATGGTTCTTTGGTCAATGCTAAGTTTTCTTGGTTTTGTCATTTTATCAGATATCATAAGCATAGGTCTACTTGTTGTACGGAATGAATGCAAGGTGTCATATAAAAAAAGAAGATGTCTGTTTGCCAAGGTTAATTTTACTAAGACCTCATTTTCATAAAACAATGATAATATTAAACAGCAAGAATGAGGATCAAGTCGAAGTTATATACAAATGAGGCAAAATTTTCAGTTGCCTACTTTTTATGTATTAGTAGTTATTTTTGTCATTAAATGATATTGTTTACCCTTTTATGTGTAGGGCAAGAATATTGAAGATAAAGGGAAACTATAAACAGAAGAAATTATCAACAAAAAATAGATTTACAAAGGTCAACAAAGCCTAAATGGTAAGTACACTGTTAAAAAAAGTTTTAGCCCTTGAGTAATGATTAAATATTTATTAAAATAAGATGGGGTACGATAAATGAGAAAACTATCCATCAGAGTTCAATTAAGTGGATGTAACCATTGTAATTACTTATTAGGGACCAATGATGACCTGTTAGTAATGAAAAAACTCATACCCTATACATGATATAGTAATCTATAGAAGACAACGCTAACAAAATTTGAAACGAAGCATCAATTCAAACTTCAAATATACCAGACTAATTTATAAAAAAACAAAATATTATGAAAAACAAAAATGACGGATATGAAACAACATCAACCACTGAACTATGTACAAGCTCCTGATATTGGACAGGCATAATATGACTGGGTTGATATAAAAATAAGAAGCAGTCTGATTTCAAATAAGACTTTTCTCCAATAGAGATCAAATGACATTTAAGGAGGCTCAAGGGTATAAAAATTTCAGAAAAATATTAAAAAAAATTTTTCATAACTAATTTTATTTATAACTTTATTAGTTTTTACTTTATCATATGGTACAGAAATCATTCTAAAAAATCAATTCGTTTTGGCCCCAGACAACTTTTAAAATGTATATATCATTGAAAAAGCTCCAAATTATCTCCCTTTGGTGCAGAAATGCCATTTTTTGTCATGAGAATTGTAATATCTTTTTTAGCTCATCAGTGACCTATATTTTTTATTATCATTTTCAACTAACTTTACTTTAAAGCTGAACTATTGTAAAATTTAAGGGATTTCTGTAATTAAGTTCTTTTTTCATTTCAAAATTACCTCTATTTCTCCTGTTAGTTCAACAGAAAAAAAAGTACCTTTACAAAAATGTATATATGCTTCTTTCAAAGGCGGATTGTGAGTGTGAATGAATGGTGTCCCCATTTTTGTAATTTAATTTTTCTATTTTTCTATAAAGTATAAGATAAAGTTCATTTATAGAAAAATATAGTGTAACCCTATATTAAGAAAAAAAAAATTGATTGAAACCTGCGAACCCCCTTAATTTAACAAAAATAGTTCACTGTACAGCCTTTGACAATGAGCAAACGCTATACCGGACAGTGGTTTTAATAACCATGATAACAGCACAACATTTGAGCAAATTGTAAAAATTTGTTGCAATGGGCTTATGTTCTTATGTTGTACTGTTATACCACTGTCCCAGGTTAGGGGGAGGGTTGGGATCCCGCTAACATGTTTAACCCTGCTACATTATTAATGTATGTGTCTGTCCCAAGTCAGGAGCCTGTAATTCAGTGGTTGTCGTTTGTTCATATGTTACATATTTGTTTTTCTTTCATTTTTTTACAAAAATAAGGCCGTTAGTTTTCTCGTTTGAATTGTTTTACATTGTCTTATCGGGGCCTTTTATAGCTGACTATGCGATATGGGCTTTGCTCATTGTTGAAGGCGGTACGGTGACGTTTAGTTGTTAATGTCTGTGTCATTTTGGTCTTTTGTGGATAGTTGTCTCATTGGCAATCATACCACATCTTCTTTTTTATATTAACTCAAAAGACTGCAACAAGGAACCAAACAATAACCAGTAATATGTAAATCATAGACACAAAGCACTGAAATTAGAGTACTAACAATAGATATTTAAATGAAAGTTTATTAAAATGTTCATAAACATGATAAAATAGCCATTAAGTTATTGCTGTATTTCTCTTCACTGATAATTTTTGAGTTTTGTGTATTTGTAGGTCAGACATCTCGGTTTTCATGGTCATCATTCAACAGATCAATACTGAACAGAAAACTTGGAAGATGATATTTTTCTCAGGAGTGCGACTTTTTTTATTAATTTGAAATGGAACGTTTTTTTCCTACATTAAATAGAAAAAGGAAATTTCAACATAATGACTATAAACAAAAAGGAGTCATACCATCACAATCATAGATGCTCAAGAACTTGATCATGTAAATGCAACAATGTAATTATCAATTGAAAGAAGGAACGAATGAAAAAAATATTAGTATGTTGTTGTCCAAATAAACCTGCTTTGTCTTCTCATTTGAATCGCTCCATCCAATAAAGATGTACGGAGGAAGATCTTTTAAGAACAGATTGAAAAATGTTTTGTCTAAGAATTGCGGGAATATTCTAGTGGATGAAATAATTTATTGACTTGCCTCTTATATAGTGGACTGAATAATTGTACATAGCAAGCAGCGAAAAAGAAAACTAAAACTTTAACACAAAAAGTGTTTAAATTATAAATTTGCAAATATAAGCATAATATTATGTACACCACAAAGGTATATAATTCAAATTGTTTGCATATTCATGTATTGCAATGAAACTATAACAAAGAAAACCTTACTTCATGAAAAGAGTAAACTATTCAGTCAGAATATGAAATATGTTTTTCAGTTCTATTTTTCATTATAAAATAAACAAGACAAAGATTTCAAAACAATATTTTTTCATTTATTTAAACATGTCATCATTTTGTTTCAGTGAAAGAACTTTACTCTTTGACCTTAAATTTTATTATACATTCCAAAATCAGAATTATAATCTTTATTGTCATATTAACAAATAAAAAACATGTTTGTGACAAAATGAAAAAAAAATTATATTTATACATAAAAAATATAAAAAAACTTGTATACATTTAAAACTTTTTACTTCCAAACAGCATTCATTGCAACATACACATACTGTATATTTATATCTATATATTTATAATTTGAATCCCATAGGATTTTATTTTGTCCCATGGGATATTAAAAATCCCATGGGATAATAATAATCCCATGGGAGTTTTTTTGTCCCATGGGACAACAAATATCCTATGGGACTACAATTATCCCATGGGACCAAAAAAAATCCCATGGATAATGGTAAATCCGATGGGATTTTGCCCTGTCCCATGGGATATTGAAAATCCCATGTTTTTATAAATCAAATAGCAAAATAAATATAATAGTAACAGTAGAAAACAAATGAAATTATTGAATCCCATGTAATTCCGCACATTTTGGTTATATACATGACACTGTAGCTCTTATTTGAGGCGGGGGCGGATTTGCAAATGAGTGTTTTGCAAATTAAAAGTGTCCAGTGTTTCTTCATTAGGTCTTCAGTAAGATAGAACATGACAAAGATTATCAGGACAACAGTACCCCGATTATGACAGTCATATGCATTATGAGATCTTAAATAGTGACATCAGAGTCATTATAAGGTCTCAGATAGTGTGCACGTGAGAGTCATTTGAAGGTCTCAGATAGTGAGATCATGAGAGTTAATCTAAAGTCTCATATAGTGAGAACATGAGAGTCAATTTAAAGTCTCAGATAGTGAGAACACGAGTCATTATTTGGTAAACAGTACTATAAGAACATGGCAGTCATTGTAAGGTATACAGAACTGAGATCATATACAGTCAGCAAACATGAGAGTTATTATTTATGTTACAGAATGTATAACATATGAGTGTCATTATAAGGTCTACCGCGGTAATAAAATGAGTCATTATTAGGTCGACAGTAAGGGGAACATGATAGTCATTATAAGGTCTCCACAAGTGCAAACATGAACGTTTTAGGAGGTCTACAATTCTTAGATCATGAGAGTCATAATCAGATATTCAATAAGTGAACATCAGAGTAATTATAAGGTCTACAGCATTTAGAACATGGAAGTCGTTATAAAGACTTAAGAAAGAAAAACATGATATTAGTAGTCACGAGGTGTCTACAGTAGTGATTTGCTTTACAGATATGAGAACATAACAGTTATTTAAAGGAATACAGTAGAAAGAACATTCGAGTTCGTTTTTGTTCTTCATACTGTATTACAGGTGTAAAATGGAAGGTGTATGAGGTACATTATAAGGTCTACAATACTTACAACTTGACAGTCAAGCTTGGCAAAAAAAGTGGTCAATACTGGAATTGACCATGCCAGCGGTTAATACCAGCAAATACTGCCAAATACTGGTCGATTGAAATTTTGGCTGGACATTACAGTATAAAACTACTCTCGCCCTGGTCAGTTACCTACATAATGAAAGTGTTAGTCATTTTAATTGTTCTCAATTCTGTTTTTATTGTAAATTCATAACAAACAGTGATTTACAATAACTTATCAGTACAACAGATAAAAATATGTATCGTCCATGCTAAGGGAACTTATCAGATGATTTTTGCACTGACTATAGCATTTTGCACTGGTTTTGATGGTGTATTCCTATATTGTATAAAAGTTCCAAATAGGGTCTGTTTCAGTTTGGAGTATAAAGTCAGGAGGCTGTACTATGTATATGTAAAAATGAATTTATGTTGAGGGGAAATTTACATTACAAGAAACATTTTATTGTTTAAGAGCATCTTCAAATATCCCTTTGATTACTTTCAACCTATTTTGTGTCTATGATTTAATTAGGGCTGTTGTTTTGGTAATTAAATTATCACACCTAGCAATGCTACATCATCTACCTGAAGTTCATTTAACCTGTAAAAACTATGCATTTTCATTAACTTGTGTCTATTTTGTGTCATCATTAATTAGGGCTGTTGTTTTGGTAATTAAATTATCACACCTAGCAATATCATAATTTATAAGGACTAAATTTGAAGATATATGATTTTTAGATGAATAAACATATCAAATTCATTCATTTATATCAGCTGAAACACGCTAAGGATACAAAATAAAATATATTTTACTTTATATCAAGGTTTTATTACTTCAAAACCAACCTGAAATTTCCAATTGACCAGTATTTGTCAGTATTGACCACTTGAAGAGTATTGTCCGGGGCGGTAAATACCGCCCAACCTTGTGCCTATTTTGTGTCATCATTAATTAGGGCTGTTGTTTTGGTAATTAAATTATCACACCTAGCAATTCCATGTGATAGCGGTGCTTTGCTTTTGCGCCAATTAGCATTTCATTTGCGCCACAAACAATATTTCATTTGCGCCAAAATAAAACCTTTCAATTGCGCCAATATTAAAGGTAAATACAGGTGAACATATATTATAAAAAAGACTTTTGATAATAAAAGATTTTGTTTGCAAAATAAAATATATTATTTAGAAATCCGTCGACATTAAACCACACAAGTAATGTTAAAACTTTAATGAAGCACAGTTCTGTTATAAATAAACGTGATCATAACACCTAATATAAAACATGAAAGAAAACAGTTGACACTGGAGTTATTCTAAACATGATACACTATTGTAAAGTTATACGTCTACCCCGGGCACCAAACTTGTAAGCGACGACCCTGGTGTATTCATCTCTGGATCATTCCTCCTCTCAAGTGCATACATATTGATAAAAAAAGATAGTCCGTTTTTTCATGAACTGCAGTCCATTTCAGTTTCTATACTGGCTTTGCAAGGTTTTATTTATTTGGGGTACCAATAAACGACTTGGTCCCCATTTTTCAGAACGTAGGATCTGATAATAAACTAAAAGTGTGGTCATCAAATATTACTAACTTAATTCTCCTGTTTTATGTCTAAATTGAAAATTTCCATCTAGACACCTAGTGTGGCATTGAACTCGTCCCATTATCCAGAGAAATACTGTAAAGAAAAACCTTTTAGAGCAATGAATATTTAACGCTTCCATTATTGCTTGTAAAATGGCCTAAATGAAGTTTTTATTTTTTGGCGCAAATGAAATATAACCTTGTGGCGCAAATGAAAGATTGTAATTTTCAAAAATTGGCGCAAATGCAATGCGCCCTGTGATAGGTATTATGACACATGTTACATCATCTACCTGAAGTTCAATTAACCTGTAAAAACTATGCATTTCCATAAAAGTAATATTTGGATTTATAACTTTAATATATACTAGAACACACCCTCGAAATCGCGGGCATATACAGCTTGTAAACTTTTAAAGGATGATTTTTTGTAAAAGATATGACTGGAGAATTTCATATAAAGTATCAAAAGCCATCTCTCTTTTTTCCAAAGTCCGTTATGTGTTTCCTTTCTGTTAAATTCAATTAATTTTCGTGTTTCTGGCCTTATACCACAATTTTTCTTCCCCTTTGCTACAATGCATTTTTTGGTAAAAATCAAATTAAATTAAAAACTTGCACCGCTTCAAACATGAAATAAATGAAACTGCTTATAGACCATTATTATTCTAATAAAATGTGCTTCTAGGACAATCCATCAGTGCTTTTCCTTTTGAAAGCCCTATTAACATGTCAATGGTATGATTTGAATCTCGAATAAATTACTAAGGCTCATTTGAAGGGTGGTCTGAGGGGCCCTGATTCCGAAATCTCGGGCTTAGAAACATGAAATCCCGAGGCGCGTATTTTAACGAAATTCATATCCCGACATCCCGGAATTAAAAAAGAAATATTCCCGCATCCCGTAAAGATCAATCCAGAAATTCCGAGCTTAACAACACCCGATCCTGATTTTCAGAATAAGTTCTGCCTCCCTCTATCTCAGCGGTCTCTATCTCTACCCTACTTTCAATTTGGCCAAATGACTTCTTTCACATAAATTGTTATGCCCCATTTATGGGAATTATGTTTTCTAGTCTGTTAGTCCGTTCGTTCGTTCGTTCGTCCTTCTGTCCGGCGTCAGGTTAAAGTTTTCACTTTCAAAAATAAATTTTTATGTCCCATTTATGGGAATTATGTTTTCTAGTCTGTTCGTGCGTCCGTCCGTCTGTCCCGCTTCATGTTAAAGTTTTTGTCGAGGTAGTTTTTGATGACGTTGAAGTCCAACCAACTCGAAACTAAATATGTTCCCTATGATATGATCTTTCTAATTTTAATGCCAAATTAGAGATTTTACCCAATTTCACGGTCCACTAAACATAGTAAATGATAGTGCCGATGTGGCATTCGTATACTATGGACACATTCTTGTTTCCACATGTTTTATTCATTTCAATATATATGCAACTGGTATGACCCCTTAGATAGTAAATATTTCAGAAAAAAGTAGACAGAATACAGAGAATCTCTATATTATAGTAGTATAATCGTAGTTTACAGATGGATAAACGCGAAAACATAATTGTCTCTAAGGAGGTATAATAGTTGCTATTCTTGCGATCTAAAAACCATGATATGGAGAACGATCTGAGTGGCTTATTTATTTTTCATTTTTTGTAATCTATCATACGATTGGTTGTTCGTGTGCATGTTTAAAACCGGGAGTCTTATCTATGACTTAAAGTCAGTCTGATAACGGAAACAATATCCGGACATCTATTTTGTCGTTTTTCTCCCAAATAAATCAATCTGAATAATCATAAGAAAAGATGACAAATGCGACTATGCATGTTACCTAAAGAACACAGAGGCCTGATGATTAATTTATTGTGGAAGGAAGAGAAGCGACACACAAAATGAGGTCTTCTCGTGTAATAGTATAGATTTAATATGTCAATTTCATATATACCTAAAATTATGCAATATCATAATTTATAAGGACTAAATTTGAAGATATATGATTTTTAGATGAATAAACATATCAAATTCATTCATTTATATCAGCTGAAACACGCTAAGGATACAAAATAAAATATATTTTACTTTATATCAAGGTTTTATTACTTCAAAACCAACCTGAAATTTTCAATTGACCAGTATTTGTCAGTATTGACCACTTGAAGAGTATTGTCCGGGGCGGTAAATACAGCCCAACCTTGTTGACAGTTATAATTAAGTCTGCAGTAGTGAGAACATGAGAGTAATCATAAGGTTCACAGTAAGCAGAAAATAAGATTCCCCATAAGATCTACAGTGCTTACGGCATGAGTCATTATTAGGTATACAGAACTAAGAAGATCAGACAACGCCATGGCAAAAAAAATATAGAAAAACACCAATAGACAAACAGCATTGCACAAAACACAACATAGAGCAATACGAACACAATAAAAAAACCGGGGTGACCTAAGGTACTCCGGAAGGGTAAATAGATCCTGCTCCACGTGTGGCAATCGTCGTGTTGCTCATGTTATTACAAAAACGGTTATCATTCTCATTCGGTAGGTCGCATTCGTGAAAAATGAACGGGATTGTAGCTACGACATTATGAACATATTCGTTATCATCTGTGAAACCAATATTCCATAAAGGTCAACCAACTCGTGATGGCGGCCGTGAAATTAACGAAGGGATGTTTCAACATATACTTTTGGAATTCTTGGTTTGATAGTTTCCTTGTGAGCAGTTACCCTCTATCAAGAAAATCATGACAGGAAATACCAGTCATGGAATATCGTATCAACTGGGAGATAAATACCCCGTATTCAAGTACTGCTGGAATGATGCTACATAGAAATGGAAAGTTTACAATTGGTAAGCTAAAATCATCTCTTTTGTCGTAAAGGTGTCAGTGGCGGATCCAACGGGAGGGTTCCGGGGGTTGGAACCCCCCTTTTTTTAGACGATCAATGCATTTGAATGGGGACATATAGTTGGGACCCCCCTTTTTTTCTGGGTTGGGAACCCCTTTTTTAAAATGGCTAGATCCGCCCCTGGGTGTGTTCGTTTGTTTTCAACTGACCCTTATTGTTAATTTCTAGATATAAGTCAAGATATGAGACAAACTTAACTGTATCCTTTATCTCAAGTTCGATGGATATATTCGTTCACCATATAGTTAACAAATGTTGAATTATTCAGTGATAGAACATCATCTATATAGCGGTAAGTAGAGTAAACAGAATACTGCAAACTTCTTTTCTTTCTTTCTGAGAAGTTCCTGTACGAATTCATCCTCATATAAATAAAGGAACAATTCGACAAGAAGAGGGGCACAGTTTGTTCCCATGGGAATGCCCATTGTTGAAAAACATGTCCTCCAAACGCAACAAATATGTTATCAATTAAGAAATCAAGTTTCAGAATATGTTTTGTAAGAATCAGAGTGACAGAATACTTGTATCGACGTTCGCCGTTCTTTTTATGAAACAAATTAAAGCAGAACCAACTCTTTCAATTTGTCTTTTAGTTTGGAATGGGGGTTACTTGTGTAAAGTGTAGAAAAATCAAATGTTGTTATAATATTGCAAAATCGAAAAGACTTAGATTGTGTGTACTCGAAGGGTCTTTCGATATTTTTTGTCGAGCATGCGCCTTCTGATATTGATGCTCCGGCGGCTATGGCGGCTGCGGCATTAGCTAACTCTTAAAAGCTGTAAGATTTAGAAGGTGGAAGACCTGCATGCTTCATACTTTGTACATAGATGCCTTATTAGTTTTCGTTTGTCACAAGGCTATTAATCCCATTTCCATGGTTCAGTGACACTTGAAAAGTTAAGATTTGTTATTATGTTAATTTCTCTCTTATTATAAGTAATAAGATAACTATATTTGGTATGTGCGTACCTTCCAAGGTCCTCATGCCCGTCAGACAGTTTTCAGTTGACCTCTATCTCATTTTATGGATCCGTGAACAAGGTTAAGTTTTGTTGGTCAAGGCCATATCTCAGATACATGTACTACAGTAAAACCTGTATAAACCGGCCGGCTACGGGACCATGAAAAAGGGCCGGTTTGGACAGTGAGCCGGTTTAATCAGGTTTCTGTCTTGACCGGAAGTTAATGACTTGTGACGTCCGACATTTTGCATGAAAAAATTCTCTCTGATTGTAAATTATATCTGGTAAATTAAAATACTTTCACCATGTTCACTTCGTTTTTCATTGTTTGCATTTGCATCATAATGCTCGCGTTGTTTGGATATTAAGACGAGAGTTTCGATTTACTCCCATGATCAATAATTTGAAATGTTGGAATGGCCGATTAAAAAGCCAGAATATTATCAAACGTAATGTCATCACTTTCGAAACGTTGTCGTACAGTGTACAATATTGTTGTCATCCGGGTGTTTTTCATTAACAAGGTCATTTGTTTAGGGGTTCACAACAAGGAACCAAGGATTTCGAAATTACGATGTGAACTTTTTACTTCACGATTTTAATTTGTTTATCCAAGTTAAAACGTAAGTTCAATCCGAGATATATATTCGGTGTGTCTTTTCGTTTAATTGACACGTTTATAATGTTTTAATAAATAATACAGCTCACTACTGTACGATTGTAGGTTCACAGTTTGACACCTGACTAATTGATTATCATGAAAAGTTATATTGTATCAACAAATATGTTTTGATTGCATATCGATCATTGAAATTAATTAGACAAACCGGTTTTGACAGGTAAATAATTAATGTAATTAAGAGTATTGGGAATTCATAATATGACCGGAATTCGGAATACACAGGGTCCGGTTTACAAAGGGTATTTTAACAAAGACTTTGAATGGAAAAATATGGGACTTTCATTTTCGGCCGGAATGGACAGGAAACCGGTTTATCCAGGGTCCGGTTTAATCAGGTTTGACTATATAAGCAATATGTCTAGCATATTGGTGTATGGAGGGATTGTAAGGTGTACATGACAACTGGCAGGTGTCATCTGACCTTGACCTCATTTTCATGGTTCTGTGGTTCTGGGGATTGTAAGCCTAACATGTATCCCTGGCCTGGTTCATATGACCTTGATCTTAGTTTTATGATTTAATGATCAATGTTAAGTTTTCTTGGCTAAGTCTGTTTCTTAGAAACTATAAGCAATAGGTCGGCACTATTAAGTGTATTGCATGATTGTAAGGTGTACATGTATTCCTCGTTTGGTTTATATGAACTAGGTCTCATTTTCTATGATCATGTTAAGTTTGTGTGATAGTTGAAGTAAAGCTTTATATTTACGACTATCAACATAATATGAATGTTTTGTAAAGAAGGCGAGACATTTCAGCGTGTGCACTCTTGTTTAGTATCCACATCTAATTCACGTCACTTCTAGAATATTTAATGTCACAATCACTTTGAAGCCCGGCTTTGATTGATGATACAATTAATGTTAATAACTTAGGAGGAGGTTTCTTGGAGCTCTTGGAAGACCAAGTATAACATATGCGAGTCATTTTTGTGTGAACAAGAGTATGAGGGTCATTCCAAAGTGTAAAGTATTCAGAACGTGACAGTTGAAATCCATAGTTCTGATTTTCCCAAATATTTTTAGATGATCTTCATCGGTATGACATTCTGAATAAATCTGTGTATTTTTGTCCATTTCTGAAAAAAAATAAAGTCGTTTCAGCACTATATGGCAATGACACTTTTATCGCTATATT
The DNA here is from genome assembly GCF_965363235.1 of Mytilus galloprovincialis. Taxonomy (NCBI): domain Eukaryota; kingdom Metazoa; phylum Mollusca; class Bivalvia; order Mytilida; family Mytilidae; genus Mytilus; species Mytilus galloprovincialis. Next base: position 72,394,414 of record NC_134843.1, read on the forward strand.
TATTTATTTTTAATACAATGTGTATGTATAATTAATTTCTTCCAGTATACCTTCACTATTCAAAACAAGGACAAAACTTCTGATGATAACCTTAAATTACAATACACAGACCCTGTTAAAGCATTCCATAACATTTTCTTGTGTCTAAAAGTGCATTTTGACAGAGAAATTATGCAAGAATGTAGATTTTATCAAAAAAAAAAAACACCAAAATAATTATTCTTACTAGTGGACATCTGGTATCTAATACTGTGGAAACCACTCGAAACTACTGAGAAATTCATTCTTATGTAATTAGAATGCAATGAAGTGCAAATTTTCAAAACTTGTCCTTTCACATAATTCTATTTGAGAAAAAAAGGCTTTTACATGTATTTCAGTGAAAACTTTTATCAGTGAGAAATCCACATGAGGTATTAAAGGAAACATTGTGACATCACATGTATTATGGTGTCATTAAATAACGACAGATCAAAATAGTGCTAAATATAGTTTGCAGTGTTACATGTGAAACAGTTGCCGCAAGATTTAACTTGAAATATCGAGTCGAAAAGATCAGTAACCAAGCCTTTTCATTTAATATCAAGACCATAGCAACAGTTTTCATATTAGCATATTTCTAACATACCGACTGTAATTTCAATTGCACAAATACCATAAATAAATAATTTAGAGCTTGCCTAATAAAACAAAATGCTTACCAGTTATTCAGGACTTTTTAAAACCTTTAGTTTGCCATCTCATGTAAAAAAGTAATGATATGTCTGGAACTGAAATAAGACAAAAAATTTACCCAGGCTGTGTTATCATTTAATTTAAATACATAAGTATTATTGACTGAGATTATTGAGAGAGAAAAATCTAACTTTTGAAAGTATTATCGCTAAGAAAGAAAAAAGCTTCTCCCTTGTTGCTTAGCCACCTTCATTTAAACCGTTTATATTAGAAGCAATGAGCAGTAGATAACTAGCTTAATAGTTGAATAGCGATATTGTTTTCAAGAAGGTTTGACCCTCCCCCTTTTCACTGAGAAATGTCAATATCTAGTGTTTTGCTCGTGTGTATTAAAAATAGTAATTCATGATTTTCTTAATACATGTACATGTTTGTTTTCTGTTTATTTGCATATGATATCTACTGACCAGGGTCAAATCATTGGATAAAAGCACATGTGATGATGTATCTCACTTTACTCGTGTGAAGTGTGTTATCTCCCTTGATTGTCAGTTATTCCTGTAGACCAGAGTGATAATTACATAACCAAGACTATATTGTGTCATGTTTACTTACAATTTAATAATATTACATGTAAGTTATTTCTTGCTTTTCTCAATTAAATAAATAATTCCTTTCGGATCTCTCGGGGGTAAACAAAGTTATGATTGTGCCTAAAAAAAGTGTTCAGCCCCGTGCCAGTAATGCATTTTAAAAGCGAAAATTTCATTGCCTTTTGGCTGATCTTTATCAATAATATTTATCTTAAACTGTTTATGATAACTAGGTATAAATAAAAAAATACTACCATCATTTTCACAATTTTCTGTGGTGTACAAGGTGAAATCATCTTAAGATATCTCTGGATTTTTTGTTAGAAGATGGGGCAATATGCGCAATTGTTTCTACATAGGCGGTAATGGTAACGTTTTCTTCTGTTGCTCAGCCCATATCATAAACTTGTATATGTATGATGGCTTGTTTCGAAGCTGAGACATTTTTACATATGTGGTTAAATTTTCGGGGTACGAAGTGTGATTCATTTTTCCGTAAATTAGCAAAACCCGAGTATCCTTTTGCAATGTGGCTCCTCATGGTAAAAAATCCCATTTTTGACACAATAAGTTCTTTAAAAATTTAATACTTTGAACACATTTAATGGCTCCATAGTTTTTACACATTTATTCTGTGTTCCCTTACTTTCTAAATTAACACAAATGGTTCAGCCCAGTCATTTGTTTATCATAGAAATGTGTCAAATATCACTACACAGAGATTTTTTGTTTACACGTGACTTTTGAGTTCCTCATTTCAAGGCGCATTAGGGATATTGTCCCATATTGAAATCCATAGTTCTGATTTTCCCAAATATTTTTAGATGATCTTCATCGGTATGACATTCTGAATAAATCTGTGTATTTTTGTCCATTTCTGAAAAAAAATAAAGTCGTTTCAGCACTATATGGCAATGACACTTTTATCGCTATATTTATTTATTTTTAATACAATGTGTATGTATAATTAATTTCTTCCAGTATACCTTCACTATTCAAAACAAGGACAAAACTTCTGATGATAACCTTAAATTACAATACACAGACCATGTTAAAGCATTCCATAACATTTTCTTGTGTCTAAAAGTGCATTTTGACAGAGAAATTATGCAAAAATGTAGATTTTATAAAAAAAAAAAAACCACCAAAATAATTATTCTTACTAGTGGACATCTGGTATCTAATACTGTGGAAACCACTCGAAACTACGGAGAAATTCATTCTTATGTAATTAGAATGCAATGAAGTGCAAATTTTCAAAACTTGTCCTTTCACATAATTTTATTTGAGAAAAAAAGGCTTTTACATGTATTTCAGTGAAAACTTTTATCAGTGAGAAATCCACAGGAGGTATTAAAGGAAACATTGTGACATCACATGTATTATGGTGTCATTAAATAACGACAGATCAAAATAGTGCTAAATATAGTTTGCAGTGTTACATGGGAAACAGTTGCCGCAAGATTTAACTTGAAATATCGAGTCGAAAAGATCATGAGAGTTATTGTTACGTTAGGCAGATCATGAGAATCATCAAAAGGACCACAGTACTGACGACAAGAACTAGCATTAGCACTACATTAAAGAGAACATGACAGTCCTTATTCGGTCTATAGTAAAGAGAACTTGATTGTAAAGAATTGCACTAATATTAACGTACCTTTTTGTGGTACGGTTGCTATCTTTGTGACGTCGCGTTATTGTGATATTTTTATGTTTATTGAATAGAAACTTATAGCGGCTGACGTAGCTTTATCTGTAACGCCTTAGATAAGCTTACGATAAAAATGCACAAGACAACGTTATAATCTACAATGACAGTCCGTATTAGTTTTACAGTACTAAGAACAGCAGTCATTTTTAGACTAACAGTAGGGGGAACATGAAAGCAAATTAAACAAACAAGTAATCTAAACAAAAGCTATAAGACAAATGATAAATAATACCACATGATAATATAAAACAATTGTTCTTTTGTATATTGATATAGGAAGTATGAGTGCCAACGGGAAAATCAACGGTCTAATCTATATAAAAAACTAGAAACGAGTAACACGTATAAATTACATAAACAAACGACAACTACTGTACATCAGATTCCTGAATTAGGACAGGTGCAAACATTTACAGCGGGATTAAACGTTTTAATGGTACCACACCTTCTCCTTTTTTCTAAAACAATAGTATAACATCACAACATAGAAAAACTAATGTCTTGATATATATCATATTTTTCATTTTTAAGGCACTTTTCTTTTATTGAAAGGAAGTTCTCATGGTGTTTGTTTGCTGTATGACTGATTATTACATATGCATAATCAGACTTCTCCTGACAGTAGTAGCATTTATACATTTTCGCTTTCCATTTCTTAAACAATAAAATAATACAAGATACAAGACATACACTAGTAGTTATTGAAATATTTCAGATGTATACTCTTTTAAAACAAACATATATCACACCTCACACAATATATGTATGTACGTCTAAATCCGAATTGTCTATGCTTACATTAGATTGGACATCACGAATATATACTGTACATGCAATTTATAAGATGTGAGAAAAAGAATGAACGATACTTGTTTATAAATTGCAAGTATTAATACACCATGGGCCTAGTACACCAACACATAACGTTTTTAGCTATAAGAAATGTGCATAATCACTCGATAAAACAAGGATGCACTCGAAAAAGCCCGGACTGCTCTCGAAAAAGTCCGGACATAAAGAAATGAATTTAGTCTCAAAATGTCGTTTTCAATGCAATAACAATAATTTTTGTAAAGTGTCTCTATATCTAAGGATATATGGATTCCATGTATGCATTTCCGTCGACATTTACATTGGTATGCGTATGAAAATGGCAATATTCTGCATTTTAGAATAAAAGCATTGTAAGGCTAAATTTAACTTTTTTAACGAAAAACAATATCAGAATGATAATATCTTTTTATCTCAAATATTAACATACCTTGTATAACCTTGTATATTAGACTCAAGCTTCTATATCAGGTCTTGTCAGAACGGAAGTCTGTTTGTTTACATTTTTGATCATATTCACTCGAAAAAAAGTGGTCACACTCGAAAAAGCCCGATCAAATCACTCGAAAAACAACGACCCTGGCCGGACACTATAACTACCGTGCTGATGTTATAGCTAGCTAAACCTAGCAATTGTATGACAGTCGCATCAACTTCCATTATATTGACAACGATATGTAAACAAAACAAACAGACATAATAGGTAAAGACCCTCTAAGTTGATTTTTGCTTTGCAAGTATCTTTAATGTTCAATCTGTTGTAAACAGCTGTTATTTCTTAAAACTGATTAGTCAGCTTGCGTAATGGATACATTTAGTTTTAGTCATATTACTATTGTATTTCAGCGCTTTGAGTGTCTCGGAGAAAAGTCAGGTAATATAATCATATATTCCTTTGAACATTGTTTTGTTTTTGAAATTAGAAAATAGTAGATTTATCTTTTTAGATCACCAATCGTCCTTTGAATGATTCTGTCTTGTCAAAGGTGTCTTTTTAATTGAATTATGTGATGGAACGTCAACCTTTTTTTTCATTTCGGAATGTTGATATATACCACCTATCCGATTTGTTAGACCCACGCGGGATATCAGGATATGTCTGTCCTCCCAATATTTACCGTTTTGGTCCTATAATTGTTTATTTATTTACTTTTGAACGTAGAAACGATTTCGGATAATTTAGATATTGATCTAGCGTAGAAATTCGTTAACACTTGAAAATAAGTTATAAAGTACCAATAAAAACCTTAAGCTTTTGTCCAAACGTTGCCGATTACTACACGATTACTTAATTAGCAATAAGATTATAGAAGTTTGAAACATATCACAAAACTTCTTCAGCTCGGAAGTAACTCGTTTGATCGAATAAATTTCTTCCAAAAAAACTTTCTGCCATAAGTACTATTTTTAGGCATACGTCATATTAAAAAAATATCTTTAAATGAACTTAATACTCAAACTGGTTTGTTTTATATCGAATAATGTGGCTTTCTTAAATTAAACTCACCTCTATGTACTTCTTCTAAAATCTGAGTAAAGACGTTGATGTCGTGGAATATCGGCAATCTAGTTTTAAGTTTATAACTTAGTGGTATCTTTCAGAGACGAAATTTCTTCTTACCATTAAAGTGATCAAAAACAGTTTGCAAAAATAAGTAAGGAGTTGATGTATTTGGTAATTTTTGATTCAATCATGAATTTTGCATTTTTGAGTGCGCATAATTTTACTTTTTTTTTTGGTGGGCATTTTAAGTAAGATTATCTTTTAAATTCCAAATCAATCTAAACACCTCATTGCTTATAGTTAAAAAAAAAAAGGCAACAGTAGTATTCCGCTGTTCGAAAGTTATAAACATAGTGAGAGAAAACAAATCCGGGTTGCAAACTAAAATTGAGGGAAACACACCAAATATAAGAGGAAAACAACGAAACAACAGAAATACTAAAGTGCAACAAAAACCAAACGACAATGCAACACACACAAAAACGAACTATAAAATAACAATTGCCATTTTCTGGCTTGGTACAGTACATTTTTCAGAAAAAAATGTTCGGATGAACCTGTTTTTTTGGCTAGCCAAACCTTTCGCTTTCATGCTTAATATGCTAACTATAACACTAAAATGACAACATCGAATTACAGGACTACAATCATTACGACATGTTCATAGTTATAAAAGACCCTCTTAGTTGATTTTTGCAAAATATTTTACAAGTATCTCTAATGTTCAATCTGTTGAAAACAGCTGTCATTACGTAAAACTGATCAGTCAGCTTGCGTAATGTATACATTTAGTTTTATTTTAAACATATCTATTAATCGTTTATTGGGAAAATATTATCACAACTTATACAAAGTTTTAGTTATCCCTTTCATACAGTTGCTCCTCATATTACTATTGTATTTCAGCGCTTTAAGTGTCTCGGAGAAAAGTCAGGTAATATAATCATATATTCTTTTGAACATTGTTTTGTTTTGAAATTAGAAAATAGTAGATTTATCTTTTTAGAGCACTGATCGTTCTTTGAATGAGTCTGTTTATTCAAATGTGTTTTTTTAATTGAGTTATGTGATATAACGTCAACTTTTTTTTTTTTCATTTCGGAATGTTGATATATACCACCTATCCGATTTGTTAGACCCACGCGGGAAATCGGGATATATCTGTGGAAAGCCCTATTGTATTTCTTCTGATTATTATTTTTTTTTTTGCCGCCACATTTTGAAATTTTTGTTTCGCTTAGATATTTCTTATATTGTATCGTACAGATTATGCGCTTTTAAATTTCACCCTGCTAAGACGTACAATTTTATTTGTAAGAGTTATCTCCCTATTCACTGTTTATCAAATGTGTGCATCTCCTTCGTAACAAATGAAGATATCAACAAAATTCTTTTTACAAATTGTTCGTTACATGCTCAGGAATTTTTGACTAATTTGGATCGAAGCGATTCGATGAAATTTTATAGGAGTTATCTACCTCTACCAAAACAAATTTATCAGTATGTTTTTTAAACTCATCAACCGTTAATCGTATAACCCTAGAATCTTTTCATTTGAGACCCCTAGGTCCTAACTAACAAAATGAGGTCAAGTTCAAAGGTCAAAGTCAAGTTCTAAAATGTGACTTTGACTTGTTTTTGCATTTTCTCTGACACTTTGAAAGATACATATAAAACAACAAGTGCAAAATGTCTGCTTTATTGTAATGAAGATGTTCTACATTAAGTCTGATACAATTTAATGGCATCTTATAGGAGTTAGTGCCCCTGAAATGTCTTGATATGAGATTATTTGATTATAACTTCAAGTAAGTTCATTATAAAGGCACTTAACCTTGTATCAAAGGTTAGGTGACAAATGACCTTGAACAATGACTACCGGAAGTGACCTTGAGAAAACCGGAAGTAGCCTTTTTTGCAATTTTAACATATAAAATTACGCGGGTAGGTTAATGCGGTTTCAAATCGATTTTTAGTGATTGCATCCAAATCTCATCTATTACGTCATTTTTGAAACTATACGAATTTTGATTGGCTAAATCGGACGTTGGGAGAATTTGCTATGGAGTGGTAATTTTTTGGCTACACCGAGGTCAAAGATTTATCAACTTGTTGTTTTTCGACAACAGCATTGCGACCTTAACAATATCTTCATCCATGACCATTGTTCCCTTGAACACTTACAGTTTTAAGTAAGAAAATCGCCAAAAACTAAGATTCATCAACGTCAATGTTTAGCTTGTCACGTCACACTCATTATCATCAGCTGTTGAGCACCTTGTCACAGAAGTCGGCAAATAGAAATCACAATGGAAAGGTGGATGTTGCATACATTTTGAGGTAAATACGTTGTAAATTGTAACTCTTTATTACCGGCACCCATTTCTTCTTATTGAATTTGTTGAAGTGAATCAAAACATTCTTAATTCTTCATTTATTTCGATAAAGGACGACGAAAACCGTTGATCTTATGATTTTTTTCCCAAGCTTATTGTTACATAATAATACCCCCCATCAATGAATCAATAAAGTTAGCTAAATGGAAACAATGCTCGGAGAAAAATTGTTATAATATTAGTTATATTAGACTTGATTTTTTTCAAAGCTAATTGTTACATAATAATGCCCCCCTTAATTCTCCTTTGGTTTAGTGTATGCAATAAATTAAAACTATTCATTTATGTATACATAGCTCCATAACTTAGGTAGTAAGCGGTGCACCCCTATATTATTATATCCACCCAGTCTACCTCTCCTTAGGCTTAATCATTTTTTTTGTACTTTTATACACCACCCACACAAATGAACAGTGTTGATGTTAAACAGAGAATGACATTGTTTCAATTCAGAATTATTTTTTTTTCATTGTGATTTGAGCATGAGTTTTATGAATATAAAACTTGAATTTGTTTCACAAATAGTATTATATCCATTGTCATTTTCTAAGTTTATGAAAAAATATCAGTCACACAAAGACAAAGAATTTATAAATGCATGTATGATACAATAAAATGTACTATTAAGTCATATTTTAGTTAACAGGCTACTTTGATTTTACAAAATGAGAGAATTTGCTCAACTCAGTTAATATATTATCCAATTTAATTTTTAGTAATAGACATGGAAATTTTAAATTAATCACCACTTTCATTCAATTGACATAAAGACTATTGATTACTTATAGGATTTGCTTGATAACTATTAAAATGTTATAATTCAAATAAGTGATTATTAAATTTACTTTAAAAGTTGTCAATCTACATTGATGTCATTTTTTCAATATCATACAAATTAATTTTTTAAACAGTATCTCCTTCATTGCCTATTTCCTACATGTTTTATAAAACTTTTGGAGTGTTTATTGCTTTTTAAAGTTCTGATTATGCAATTTTATATTTGTCTTTTGTAGAATTTTTATTCACTGGGGTTTTCTACTGCTTCAAGTGACTTGACATGTAGGAAGTCTGCATTATCATGTAAGCATTCAAATATTATATTATTATTATTGTTACTGACACTTATTTTATAGTCACATGAAGTGATATGAAAGCTATTTTAAAGATTAATTGCTTATGAGTTTAGATTAATCTATTTGTTAAGAACGTTAACAAACATGGCAATTATTTTATTACAAATATGTAAGTTTACTATTGGTTTTACCAACCACTGCTTATAGGCTATTAAGTTTACTCAAATTTGATTATACTGAAGTTCTCTTTTTGTATCAGAATAAGAATAAGATATTTTTTATGTTCAAAATATTAATAACAGGGCACATAAAGAGCATATAAATAAAGTACAATGATTGAAGTAATAGATATTATGCATATATGTATATAGCAATGGGGCTTATAAATTAATTATATTGTATATAATAATATTATTTTTTTGCATGATTTTAAGATGAATTAGAAACAATGGCTTTTTCAAATACAATAGCACATTTGATAAAATGAATAAGACACAAGGACTGCACTTTTCATTCTAAAGATCAACAAATGAAACCCAAAGCCAAACAAAACAAGGATATTATTTTCATATCAGATTCCTGTACATGAGATATAAAGAGAAAATTAATTTTCCTGAAAAGGCAACTCTTTACTTATACACATGTGTGACAAAATGAATGGAATATAGACTGTTTTAAATGTGCTGAAAGGAATACAAATTAGAAGCTAATTGTATTAAAAAAAGTGAGAAACAAATTTACTGTATGGAAAAGCAGGTTCAACAAAAGGAAATATGTTGAAATGAATGAATAAAAAACTGCAATGATTCTGGAACATGTGTTAGTTCATGATCAAACAAAGGAAAAATTTTATAAGAAAGTGGAATACATATGATATGTAATATTGTGTCCTAATTGTGATCACTGAAAAGAGGATGTTTCACAGAATTTTTACTTCATAAATGTGTCACGGTGTACAAATTGTGATTTCATCCGTCTGATAAAGTATATTTAGCTGTGCCAATGTAATATTAAATCAAAATTATTAATATTGTTTATTAATATAAATGTGAAACAAAAGCAAAAGTGTCAGGAATGATGAAATGTTTTCACATACAAATTAGTAAATAGATTCATCAATAGGATCACCCATTCCCTAATTTCAATGATTGTGAAACATGTTTTATAACAAAAACAAAAAAAATCTATGTAATTTGGTTATGATGGTCAAGTTGTAACACATTGAAAATCATACCACATGAAGTAAAATAAGTCAGTTTTGCTGCATTTAATACACATTTCAAATCAATCAATCAGAGAAATGTGTATTTTAAATTACTTGGGTTAAATGAAACAACTTTGAGATTGCCCAGTAGTGTTTTCTGTCAGACACTGATCATATATTCCCTTACAAAAACATTCACTCCCTCTTTTCAGAAAGTACCAAGTAATAGCAGCAATTATCATTATTAATTTAATTATGTAATTCCATGAAGCTTAAAATGATGATCAATATTATAACTTTTCTCATTCAGTTCAACATGGTTTAAACTGATGTCTGCTAGTTTTATGCTGTTTATCCTTAAAAATAAACACCTCATTGATGGTTAGCATTTCAATATATATTATATTGATATAAATAAAATATAGATAATCAAAACAGTTGTCCCAGTTCATGATTTTTCTAATTTATAAAGATTTAGGATGGGGGTCTGAATAAATACATATTCTGGAGTTTTAAGTGTGCTTGAATGTGACACAGAATGTTCATTGAATGTGAACATGGTGTAAGGGTATGTGTGAAAAAAATGTTGCAGGATTTGAAATATAATTAAATTTTCATTTGCTCTTGGACTATCATATTTAGTATAAATTGATTTAATAGTCCGATACTTACTGTCACCATCATAAGTTTTTTTTTATGAAATCAGCATCTATTTTTCTTAAAATATGTTTCATATAAGTATGTGGTAATTAAATTTATTGAGAGAAAAAATAAGCAGGAAATTGAATATATATATTCAAAGCTGTCATTAATATATATGGTGTGCATGATTGCCACTGTGACCAACGACCGAATGATGAACAGTGTATGGCTCTGTATGATTTATAAAGAATGAGCAAGATTCAAGATTTTATTGTACACTCTGACAGTTTACACTGTTACAAGAGGCAAAACCCAAACACGAGAGGCACCTCATCTTACAAAATAGAAAACACTATTCAAAGAATTATCTGGTTTATTGAATTGTGTTTAACAACACTTTCCACACTGTTGTGCGAATACACCGAGGTCATGTTTTATTGGTAGATAAAGCTACAGTGTCCGTAGAAAAATTCAATACATAATTTTTTTTCAAAAAAAAAAATACCAAACAGAAAGAAATGGGGTTTCATAACCGAAGCCAATGTGTAATTATAATCATTCTGATCTATTCTCCGAGTAAAATATCTATTTAAATAGTTTGTTTCTTTTGTTAAATCAATTGATTATGGAGAAGATGCAACAAGAAGTACATTTAAATAGAGATCAGCAACAAATTCCCGATGATTGAAATTTTTATTTCTGTTTACAGAATTATATACTTCTCTTTGAAAGTCACTTGTGCGTTTGTAGACAATGTGGGACCCGAAAACTTGTGAAACACGTTAACTTTGACTCAAAAGTGCTAGCGTGTAGAAATGATGAATTTTCGAGTCAAGTTAACGTACAGAAAGCTGAATATTAATATTTTACGAAAACTGCTACTCGGTTCATGTTGTTTACACCGTTTAAGTATCAGACGTTGTAATATCTGAAGGTCATAGTATTTTGGGGGCAATTCAGTCGAAAATCTGAGTTTATTTAATAAACCTTTTATTCAAAGGAGGCGAGTAGCACTTTTCTATTACTTTGGTACATAAGCTATCCGCAGATAACAAAAATTAGAAAAACAAGACTGTCTACACGCTAGCACTTTTGAGTTTACTGTTTTCACGTTTATAAATAGATTTTGAGTGTCACGTGATAACCACGTGATAATTTGAGAATGGTTTTTTTTGAAAACGAAAATTCATATTGTCAACATACTGGCAAAACTAAAAAATATAACAAATTACACTATAAATGAGTCAATAAGTCTTTTTATTAAAAGTTGAAATTAAAGTATCCTTTTTTCATTTTTCGGAAAATACAGCATTAAACTACCCGCGTACTCAGAATCCATATATTTTGTCATATAGATACATGAACTGATTACTAAAGACTAAAAATGACTTCCAACAAACCGGAAGTCGCCAATTATCTCCCATTCTACATACAAAAGTAGATAGAAACTATATATTGTTCCAATCAGTGTAAAAGAAGCTATCATATGAGACCAGAAGTGACATTCATTTCACCGGAAGTAGCATAATATCTCCCTTACATCACTCAAAAATATAATTAAACCATTATTTATCGCATTAGTATGAAGAAACTATCTTTTTATCAAAATGTCTTTGATGTGGAAAGACTTTCAATTGTTCCCTGAACAATTGGTTTTTAATTTATTTTTTTTTTCTTCCACCTAATTTTGTTTTTGCGATAAATATTTGTTTCGCAATATGTCGCTTAGATATTTGGTATATGACATCGAACAATTTATGCGCTTTTGAAATTTACCCTGCGTAACCGAAATCTTTTCTTTGTAGGAGTTATCTCCCCACACACTGTTTTCCTTGTGTCCACTACTCATTCGTAACCGTAAAAGATTATGACAAATTTATTTTATAAAATTGCTCTTTATCTCCTTCGCATGATTTGTCCTATTTTGACCGAAGCAATATGAACGCTGCATATGAGAGTTATTTCCCCTAATGCATTTGATATAAGTGATATGCATTTCTACCTTGTAAACCATAAGTGAACGAGACCTAGCATCTTTTGATTTGAGGTCCTTATTAAAAAAAAAATGAACATTAGGTCAAAGGTCAAGGTCATATTCTAATTTTTGAATTTGACTTATTTTCACTTATTCCCAATAACCGTATAAGATATCAACACTACTAAATTGTGAGTTGTGACATGTCGTTACACGTAAATTTTGATTGCAAGGGTACGATGAACGTAAAAGGGAGTTCTCTCCCCTCTTGTATTTGAAAATACGCGTATGGTGATATAAATCATTAACAAAATATAATTAAGACCTATGGTCTTTAGATTTGAGGTCCTTGGTTTATGAACTTGAAATTGATCTCAAGGTCATACCTTAATTTGACGTTCTAGATTTTGACCTTTGCTTTTACCTCATATGTATACATGATAAAGCCATGAGACTTTTGGCAAAAGGTATCAAACCATTTAACCTTAAAAAAACAACCGGAAGTGACCTTGTGTAAACCGGAAGTAGCTTCTTTTTGTACTTTATCAATATAAAAGTATATAGAACCAAATCTTTTTGAAATCAGTGTCAAGTAAATATTCAAATATTATCGGAAGTAATATTTTTTCAAACCCGACGTAACAAATTATCTCTCATATTTAAAAAATATTGTATAGAAACCATATATTTTTGGAATCAGTGTACAATAAGCTATCATTTGACGATTGAAATGACATTTTATACTTAATTTTACAACTAACCTAACATATTAAAATACATTGTTTTTGGTGGAAGACCTTCAATTGTTCTCTGAAAAATTGGTTTTTAATTCTTTATTTATTTACTTTTGGACGTAGAAACGATCTCGGATAATTTAGATATTGATCTAGCGGAGAAATTCGTTAACACTTGAAAATAAGTTATAAAGAACCAATCAAAACCTTAAGCTTTGTCCCAACGTTGTCGATTACTACATGATTACTTAATTAGCAATAAGATTATAGATGTTTGAAACATATCACAAAACTTCTTCAGCTCGGAAGTAACTCGTTTGATCGAATAAATTTCTTCCAAAAAAACTTCCTGCCATAAGTACTATTTTTAGGCATACGTCATATTAAAAAATATCTTTAAATGATCTTAATACTCAAATTGTTTTATTTTGTATCGAATAATGTAACTTTCTTAAATTAAACTCACCTCTATGTACTTCTTCTAAAATCTGAGTAAAGACATTGATGTCGTGGAATATCGGCAATCTAGTTTTAAGTTTCTAATTTAGTAGTATCTTAAAAAGACGAAATTTCTTCTTACCATTAAAGTAATCAAAAACAGTTTGCAAAAATAGTAAGTAGTTGATGTATTTGGTAATTTTTTATTCATTCTTGAATTTTGCATTTTTGAGTGCGCATAATTTTACGGTTTTTGTGGGGGGCATTTTAAGTAAGATTTATATCTTTTAAATTCCAAATCTATCTAAACACCTTATTGTTAATAATTTAAAAAAAAGGCAACAGTAGTATACCCTGTTCGAAAGTCATAAATATATTTAGAGAAAACAAATCCTGGTTACAAACTGAAATTGAGTGAAACACACAAAATTTAAGAGGAAAACAACGAAACAACAGGATTACTAAAGTGCAACAAAAACCAAACGACAATGCAACACACACAGAAACGAACTATAAGATAACAATTGCCATTTTCGTGCTTGATACAGTACATTTTTCAGACAAAAATGTTCGGTTGAACCTGGTTTTGTGGCTAGCTAAACCTCCCGATTTCATGCTAAATGTTAAAAAACACTTAAATGACAACATTGAATGACAGGACTACAATACAAATGAATGAAAAAAAAAAAACATTCAGTATTTAGAAATACACAAATTAACAAATTGAATACAATAGAACATTACGACATGCTAGCAGTTATTAAAGGTACCAGGCTTATAATTTAATACAACAGACGCTTGTTTCGTCTACATAAGACTTACCAGTGCACTCATTTCAAAATAGTAAATAAAGCCAAACAAAGATGAAGAGCAGTAATGACCAAAAATTCCAAAAAGTTGTGCCATATACGGCTAAGGTTATCTGCCTGGATTAAGACATTCTTAGTATTTAGAATAATTCATACTTTTGCAAGCAGTAAATTTATAAAAATGACTATATAATTGATATACATGTCAACACAGAATAAAAACGGACGTAAAACAACCTGTGTCAGCACACAAAAACCAGCACAGCCGAACCACGCATTATATGGTCGACTCAGAAAAGCATGTCGCTAGATCAGTTCAGTTCGCTCTGTCCTTTTGTCTGTTTACGTCAATACAGTAATTTGTGTTTATTTAAGCAAACCGCAAATATTTGCCTTCTCCTAGAGCGTTCCGATTAAAAACAAAATGCCGTATTTGTCCTATTGGAATAACCATAAAAGAGGGGCGAAAGATAACAGAGGGACAGTCAAACTCATAGATAAAAAATAAACTGCCTTGGCTATAAATGAAAAAGAGAAAACAGACAAATAAAAGTACACATAAGCATAGATACTAAAGACTATAACTCATTTTGGCTATAGACATGGTAAACTATTAAGCATAATTGGCCGACCCTTGGGAAATTCAGTATAAATTTAAACCCTCCCTCCCTGAATTATTTCTTAAACAATGACGGTTTTCAGTATACAATTATTTAAAAATAAAATGAACGGCTGACCAAGTCAGGAATATGACAGTTGTTATCCATTCGTTTGATGTGTTTGGACTTTTGATTTTGCCTTTTGATTTTGGATTTTCCTTTTTGAATTTTCCTCGGAGTTCAGTATTTTTGTGTTTTTACCTTTGAATTGTTACGTACATACAAAAAAGAAGATGTGGTATGATTGACAATGAGACAACTCTTGACAGGAGACCAAATGACACATACATTAATAGCTATAAGTCACCGTACGGACTTTTACAATGAGGAAAGACCATACCGCATAGTCAGCTATAAAAGGCAGCAAAATAATACATGTACAACAATTCAAACGAGAAAAAAACAGCCTAATTTATGTACAAATAAATGAACGAATAACAAATATGTCACACATAAACAGTCAAATCACAAAAAAACTGAACTTCGATGAAAATTCAAAACGAAAACCACTGAATTACAGGCTTTTGACTTGGTACAGGCACATAATAAAGGATGTGGCGAGGTAAAACACCATGTGTTCACAATATTAAGGTTGGTAGTTTAAACAACCTGATTGTAAGATTCCTGCTATTATCAACAAATTACATGCTTGATAGATGACTATTTCCGAAATACTTCGTTATTACATGTATTAGTCGTGTACATGTAAGTGTAAAAAGTCAAATCACAAACATACTGAACTCCGAGGAAAATTCAAAACAGAAAGTCCCTAATCAAATGTCAACATCAAACGAATGGACAACAACTAACATATTCCTGACTTGGTACAGGCATTTTCAATTGTAGAAAATGACGTATTGAACCCATTTCATAGCGCTAAACCTCTCACTTGTGCGACAGTCGCATCAATTTCCATTATATTGACAATGATGCGTAAACGAAATGTTACAAATAGGGGTTCACAAACAATACGGACACTGTCAAAAATTCGGGGTGATTTTAGGTGCTCTTGAAGGGAAATCAGATCCTGCTCCACATGTGACACCCGTCGTGTTGCTCATGCTGTTACAAAGCCGGTTAATGGTCTAAACAGGTAGATCATATTCGTGAAAAGGGAAGGGGAGTGTAGTTACGAAATAAGGAACAAATCTGATATCATCTTCATCACAAATCTTCCATGACGATCAATTAACTCGTGATGGCGTCTGTAATATTTACGCTGTGATGATAACAACTTCATCATTTGAATGTATTGGTTTAAAAATGAAAAGGTCACAATAGGTAAGCTAAAATCATCACTGTTGTCGTACTATTTTGTTTTCAACCGACCCTCATAATCAATTTCTAGATATAAGTCCATCAGTGACTCAATGTTAACTATAATATATGATCCTAGTCAACAAAAGAAACGATACAAGATAATGTATTTTCCATATATAGTGAAATTGGATACACTGTACTGAGGTAAATAATTGCATAATAGGTCTAGTCTTTAAAGAGTGTTAGTTTCTTATCAAAATCATTGATTAAAGTCAACAAACGCGTTGTTTTGTTTTTTAATTTTAAGTTATTTCAAAAATCGATATTATAACTTAAAATTTAAAACTTGAATACGGTCTGCTTAAAACGTTGAATGCCTTTGCGATGTTGCGGATATTTGACTATACTTAACTCTCATATTCGAAATGAAGTGCCGACTTTTGTCATCATTTTCTACAAAATAAATTTCCCCCGTGTTCAAAACCTCTGTATCTTTCTTTAAATTTCCAACTTGTCAGATTCTTTTAATCATATGCGTTTGCTATGTGAATGATTTTTTTCTATTGGATAATTATTGATTACATGTTATGATAAAATGGAGTTCAAACTTGTATACCGTTTCTTTTGTTGACTAGTATAGGTCGTTAGTAACACCTAATCTGACCAAAGTGAAACATTTGATACATTCATTTCATATTTATTCGTATAGTTCACTTATTTAATTCGCTATTTTTATTTCTTTCAGTGTATCACACAAACCCCCATTCAAACAATTGCTGTGTCACGTCTGGTGAAGTTATTTGTTTCACCTTTCAAACACAAGTTCTTTCTTGGCGCAATATTGTTTATGTTACGAAAGTTATGACGACATTCAGATTACTAGTAGTTCTTAAAGTATATGTACAAATAGTTTTGTGTTTAGTATTATTTTATGTTTTGATGAACCAATTTCAAAGATTGCGCATTATAAATTTTTCTGAAATGAGTTACCATCCACGACTCATTGGAAGAGTTAACCAATCGAGTGGTCGTTTTTGGATGGAATATTACCTACAGATTATCAAGCAAAATGAAATCAAAGCATCAAATATTTTGTCGATTAATAACAGATCTTGCAAAAGAAAATTTCACACTAGAATGGATGATAACATGCAAACCGTTTTGAATTATCCTGTTGTTCGCCAAATGAGTAAAAAGTTCAAAGATATATTCAAATTTTTTGAAAAGCCAGTTGTCATTGGTAACGAGAATTTTCCTGTTATTGTTACAGCCGCTTCGTCGAATCATTACCGCGAATCCCTTGCTATGATCGACACTTTCAAGAAAAACATTCTATCACGATACACAGGAATAAAGCTAATATTTTATGACCTTGGGTTAACGAACTACCAAAAAAAGGAAATACAAAACGTTTGCAGTTGTGAAATTAGGACTTTCCAATTCAACAAATATCCATCGTTTGTTCGGGTATTAAGAAATTATTCTTGGAAAACTTTGGTTATATACACAGTCTTAACAGAACATAACTTTGTAATGTGGGCCGATGCATCAGTTAGATTTATTGGCACGAAAGAGGCGTTTGACGTGTTTTTCAAACAAGTAAAAGAAGTTGGCATTCTGTTGAGAATTTATAAAGAAAAAAAAGGAACAGCTACAACTTTTTACCGCACAAAATCAGAAACATTTCAGTTACTAAATGAAACCTCGTGTATGTTCGATTTCGGAACAGCACCATCTGGATTCGTCACAATTTGGAAAACACCATTTACGTGGAAATATATTATCCAACCTTGGTTAGCATGTGCCCTTACAGAACACTGTATGTCTCATTATAATCCAGAATTAGTCCTGTCGTGTAAACCCCGAAAGGAAGTTGTTTATCACTGCCACAGGTTCGATCAGGCTGTGTTAGAGATAATCCTGTTTAGACTTTTCAATGTCCATTATGATTTAGTAAACGTAAACCGTTTACCGAAAGTCATTAAAATTGAGAGATTGTAGAAAAGGCGTACAGCACATCTATAGGAGTTAAACTCATTAAAAAATCAACTGAACGTTTCACTCAACTAATATTCGTTAAAAGAAATTCGACTTCTCAATGATCAATATTAGTGTTTGTTAATAAACAATTAAATATTCGATGAAATTATTCCCGTTATTTGTGCGGCTCGAATAGTTTTGATTTATTCTTTTATATTTTTTTAACATATTAAGCTAAGTGTTTTGTCAAAATTTATGAAAAGTAAACGAGCCACATCATTTCAGTCAAATATCTGGTACCCTCTTTAGTTAAACCTTTGTTATATATTCTATTTAGATGAGGAACCAATAATTCGGATCCGGACAGAAAGAGCATTTTTAGTTATATTATAGTTCACACGCATAGGTGTAATTGTCAAAAGATTATTTCTTATAATGTGAGGATATAACTTGTAATTGGTAGTAGCTTATTGTTATGATAACAATTGTTTCGGTGATCTGATAGATTATTTAATGGACATATTGGCTGACTTCACGATTTGAATGCATGATTGATAAATAAAATTATTCAATTTATACTGAGAAAAAAAATGTATATATTTTTATCAACTGGTTATAGTTAGCAAAGGTAACAAGATTGAAATTAAATTCCCCAGACGCGCGTTTCGTCTATATCAGTGACTCGTCAGTGATGCTCAAATCATTATAGTTATAAAGCCAAACAAGTACAAAGTTGAAGAACATTGAGGACCCAAACTTCCAAAAAAGTTGTGCCAAATAAGGCTAAGGTAATACATGCCTTGGATAAGAACATCCTAAGTTTTTCCAAACATTCTTAGTTGTGTAAACAGGAAATTTATAAAAATGACCATATAATTGATATTCATGTCAACAACGAAGTGCTGACTACTTGGCTTGTGCTACTTTAAGCGACGAAACGTCCACCAGCAGTGTCATAGACCCAGATGTGTAAATAGTTATCAAAAGTACAAGGATTATAATTTGATATGTCAGGTGCGCATTTTGTCAACATAAGACTCGTAAATAAAGGCAATAGTAGTATACCGCTGTTTGAAATTCATAAATTGATTGAGGAAAAAACCACATCCGGTTAACAAACTAAAACTGAGGGAAATGCATCAAATACAAGAGGAAAACTACGACACAACAGAAACACAACATTAAAATGTAACAAACACAGAAATTAACTATCATATAACAATGGCCATTTTCCTGACTCGGTACAGGACATTTTAAGAAAGAACAAAATGGTGGGTTGAACCCGCTTTAATGGTAAAGTTAAATATAACATTAAAATAACAAGATTACATGACAGGATTACAATACAAATAAATAGGAGAAAATATAGTACAGAGAACCACACGAATAATAGCTAACAAAAGGTATCAGGCAGGTTAAAAATTTTATACGCCAGACGTGCGTTTCGTGCACACAAGACTAACCAGTGACGCTCAGATGAAAAAAGTTCGAAGCCAAAACAAATACAAAGTTGAAGAGCGCTGAAGACCAAAAGTTCCAAAAAGTTGTGACCAATACGGCTAAGGTTTTCTGTCTTGGATAAGAACATCCTTATTTTTTTAGAATAATTCATACTTTTGAAAACAGTAAATTTTATAAAATGACTATATAATAGATATACATGATAAAACTGAAGTGATAACTAACTACAGAAAAAAAAATACCTATATTACATGAA
The DNA here is from genome assembly GCF_965363235.1 of Mytilus galloprovincialis. Classification (NCBI taxonomy): domain Eukaryota; kingdom Metazoa; phylum Mollusca; class Bivalvia; order Mytilida; family Mytilidae; genus Mytilus; species Mytilus galloprovincialis. Next base: position 72,414,618 of record NC_134843.1, read on the forward strand.
CCAATTTAAACCAGCGCATCAAGTTAGCCAAAGTCATCAACGCATTTTCTGACGTCACATTTGAATTTCTAAAAAGATTTCCCCAAAATAAGATAGAATAACGATAGAATTCAAGATTATATTTGTAAGACTGATAAAATATTTATTAATAACTATGAAAATTACAATACTTATCAGTATGAAATTGTGGTAGTAATTAGATAATTAGTTATATTATCTAGCTATGTCGGTTTTTCTTCTGAATCAAGCTATAAACCAAATATATCGTATACATTTTGTTGATTCAAACTTAAATCTAATAAATGGACTGGATGATTAATTATCTTTACCATAACACATGAATACAACAGAAAAAAATAAGATTAACAACTACAAATGTTTAGACATTTGACAAAAACCGATGAGAATAACACAAATAACATCAAAACTAAATGCATAGATTTGGGATGGAAAAGTATGTTATACGTTTTATATCAATGCGAATTGACACTCAGCAAAACAGTCACAATTGAAAATAAGTCACGTTCGGTAATTAAAAGATCAGACGACGTAATGACAAACTCATCAGTGACGCTCAGATCAAAATAATTATAAAGCCAAACAAGTACAAAGTTGAAGAGCATTTAGGATCCAAAATTAAAAGTTGTGTAAACAGGAAATTTATAAAAATTACCATACATTAATTGATATCCAAGTGCTCACTACTTGGCTGGTGATACCCTAGAGGACGAAATGTCCATCAGTTATGGCATCGAAGCAGATGTGTAAATAGTTATTAAAGGTACAACCATTCTCCTTTAAAATATCAACCGAATTACTTTGTTGTTTAGCCAACAATGAAAAGTTTAACAACATAACTTAAAAAAAAGTCCATTGTAGAACATGTTCACACCTATCCAGCTTCTCCGACAAAGACAACAAAACACGACATTCCTCATATTATTTAATATAATGATGCAAATCATTGACCGAAGTGTAAAGCCCTTTCCAGCTATGAGTTATGAAACAAAGGATCTACCATGTACAATGACACGTGGAGCAAAGTTTGAAGGGCCAAAAAGTTGCACCAAATCCCTTTTGTCTGGTTGTCTTTGTGTCTGTCTGTATGTATGTATGGATGTATGGATGTATGTATGTATGGATGTATGAATGTATGGATGTATGGATGTATGGATGGATAGATGGATGGATGGATGGATGGATGGATGGATGGATGGATGGATGGATGGATGGATGGGTATGGATGGATGGATGGATGGATAGATGGATGGATGGACGGATGGACGGACAGACGGATACATGGACGGACAAACGGATGGATGGATCAACGGACGGATGGACGGACGAACGGACGACTGGATGGATGGATGGACGGATGGACGACGGACGGACGGACGGACGGATGGATGGATGGATGGATGGATGGATGGATGGACGGACGGATGGATAGTTGGTCAGACGGATGGATGGATGGACGTATGGGAGGACGGATGGATGGATCGACGGACGGATGGATGGATGGATCGACGGATGAATGGACAATAATAGTGCATTGACTTGACATATCAACGATAGAAGGATGAGGCTTAGAAACGGGGAAATGCGAGGCTCTACCGAGCTTTTTTCCCGTTTCAGGCCGATTCCTTCTATCGTTGATATGTCAAGTCAATTCACTTTTATTGTCTTTATACTGCAATATAAAAAAAAAACACATTTTCATTTGTTGTTTCATAGGTTGCAAACAAAAAAATATTAACAAGTGAAAAATGTTTTTTCCGAAAATTGTAAAAAAAAACAACAAGTTTGAGTCGTTTTACGCATCGTTGTTTATGATATTCGAAATATACGAATGGTATTGTACTTTTATTGAACTGTACCAATGAATCATTAAAGCACAACTATCATATTTCCTATCAAAAGTATATCCTTCATATACAAGTGTATTACACAAACTTTAAACATTCAACATAACTGATCATGTGTTGAAATAGACTACAATGAAACATGTGAACCATTAACTAACAATAAGTATACCTGTTAAAAAAATGATCTATTATATTATGAATTACACTTCATTAAATCGTCTCATATCTAATATGCTTCGATAACAATGGATACGAAAAACGCTGTAAGTTTTTTTTCTTTTTGTTGATTTTATTTCTTTTTTTAATCATTGAGATACCTAAATGAGATTCGTAATCAGCTTAATTTTTATTAATTATATAGTAAATTTATGTGACACTTATGTTTTAACATGTCATAGCCTAGATTGAATATCATTAAAGCGATATCTTCTGGAAAGCATATTGATGTAAGCATTGATTTGTTTAAGTTTTTTCTAAGTTATTAAACATTTACATGAATCCAGCAAATTGATTAATGGTTAAAATATTTCATAATACATATAAAAAGTGTAACACTTTTCGTTTTCTAGAAATATTTAGTTCTA